>NC_134484.1:75921204-76221204 GCF_040206685.1 Ascaphus truei
ACCAAAAGTATGATCACAAAATTATTTTAATAATACTCCACATAAAATCCATATAAAACATATAAAACAGGTGGTTGTGACCAAGAAAAAAACCAAAACAAATTGTGTTGGCTCTATGTTCTTATTCCGTTGATATTTAAAATTGGAATCCTACTTACTAGAAGTAGCTACTATACGACATGTTCCTAGAACGTGGAAGTCTTGATGAATTGTAGATCTCCAGCTGGTTTAGCGATAGCGTGGAGGACGCGCTGAATCAGCTGCTCGGCTCTGCTCTGCCTCTCCGCTTGCTCACACTTGTCGGCCCCTCCAAGAGATGTCACTGCTATCACTACAGGATCTCGGAGCATTGAGCACTGAATCAGCTGCTTGGCTCTGCACAGCCTCTCCGGTCACACTCGCCGGTCAGCCCTCCGAGTGACGTCACTACTATCAGCTGCAGGGGGCTGCTACTATATAGGTGAAACGGGACAGGGGCTAAACAACAGAATGAATCTTCATCGCCAGAGCATCACACACCGAACAAGAGACAGTCCTGTCGGCGAACATTTCTCTGACTCTTGCCATAAGTTGAATGATCTGTAGGTGACCATACTGAAAGGTAATCTTAGAACACCGAAAGAGAGACGATTGCATGAATACAAATTTATGCAACTGTGCGGGACACTTAGAGGTGGCCTAAACATAGACTGCAATTTCATGAGTCACTACTGATACAAGAAAACTCTCTCCCCATGAGTGCTAAAGGCCATGTCTATACATACTGCGCTATATTTTTAGAGCACTGGAACTCCTTTTCTAAGAGGTGCCCTCTATATTCTAGGGATGGATTGCACCTCAATGAAGAGGGATCTTCTGTGCTAGGGGGGAGAATGCTAAAAAGGATGGAGGAGATGTTAAACTAGGATGGAGGGGGAGGGGAATGAAACAGATAATGAACTAAATTGAATAGAGGAGGATACAAAGAGGTATGGAAGTAGAATGGGGGCATGTGCGAGTTTGACAAGCAGTGAGACACCCATAGTAAATACAGATAATACTAGAAAACTACTGTGGCCGCAGAAAGGAAGGAGCAGATAAGATAATAGTACAGGCTGAAAAAAAACTTAAATGCATGCTTGCAAGAAGCCAGATAAAATGGGGGAACTTGAATTGATAGCTGCAAGGGAGCAGTATGATATCATAAGCATTACTGAAACATGGTGGGATGAAACTCATGACTGGACAATTAATTTAGAGGGTTCTTCCCTTTTTCTGAAGGATCGAACAAATATAAGGGGAGGTGGAGTATGTTTATATGTTAAACCGAATCTAAAACTAATTATAAGGGATGATGTTTATGAAGAGAATGATGAAAATGTAGAGACTTTGTGGATAGAAATTAGCAGTGGAGGTAAAAGTATAAAGAAAATGTTTTGTGGGAATATACTATAAACCACCAAATATCTGGAAGATTGAGGAAGCTAAAATACTTTTGCAAATGGAGAAGACATCAAAACAAGGTCATGTTTGCATAATGGGGGATTTTAATTATCCAGACATAGACTGGGGCAATGAGATTAGCATTACAACAAAAGGAAACAGGTTTTTGGTGGTGCTTAAAGACAATTATATGACCCAAATTATTGAGGAACAAACCAGGAGAGGGGCAATACTGGATTTGGTCATATCAAACAATGTAGAAGTAATAACAAATATTCAAGTCCTGGAACATTTGGGTAACAGTGATCATAACATGGTGTCATTTGAAATAAATTATCAAAACACAGATTACTTGGGTTCAACAAAGACCTTAAACTTTAGAAAGGCAGATTTTAATCAACTGAGGTCTAATTTACAAGTAATACACTGGGATGATGTTTTTGCAGGGAAAAATATAGAAGATAATTGGGCAGTCTTTAAAACTTTGTTCGAAAAGCACACTTATCACTTGGGTAATAACTATAAAAGAAATACGTCAAAACCAATGTGGCTAAATAGACAGGTTGGGGAGGAAATGGACAAGAAGAGGAAGGCGTTTAGATTATTTAAATCAGAAGGGATGGGGACATTGTATCAGAATTAAAAGGAATGTAACAAAAATTGCATATGGGCAATCAAATTAGCAAAAATGGATAATGAAAAAAGGATTGCAATAGAAAGTAAGGTCAACCCTAAAATGTTCATAAGTACCTTGATAACAAAAAAAATGAAAAAATAAAATATAGGACCCTTTCAGTGTGAGATGGGTAGGCAGATAATTGGAGATAAGGAAAAAGCTGAGGTATTAAACAAATTCTTTGCCTCTGTGTTTACCGGGGAAGAATCAAGTTCAATAGTAGTGCCGCAGGAGGAAGCCACAACCTCCATATTAATGAACAATTGGTTAACTGAGGAAGAAGTTCATAAGCGACTTGAAAATGTTTATGTAAATAAGGCACCTGGCCCCGATGGCATACATCCAAGCTCAGTAATAGCCAAACCATTATATTTAATATTCAAGGACTCCATTTCCACAGGCTCAGTACCACAAGATTGGTGTAAAGCAGATGTGGTGCCTATATTTAAAAAGGAAGCTAAATCACAACCGGGGAATTACAGACCTGTAAGCCTGACTTCAATACTGGGGAAACTACTTGAAGGTTTAATACGGGATAATATTCAGGAATAGCTGACGGAAAACAAAAAAATTAGTAATAGTCAGCATGGATTTATGAAGGATAGATCATGCCAAACTAACCTTATTTGTTTCTTTGAGGAGTTAAGTAGGAATTTAGACTAGGGTAATGCAGTTGATGTGGTCTACTTAGATTTTGCAAAGGCTTTTTAATACAGTTTCACACAAGAGGTTGGTGTACAAAATAAAGAAAATTGGACTCAGTAATAATATATGCACCTGGATTGAAAACTGGTTAAAGGACAGAAAACAGAGGGTTGTCATAAATTGAACTTTTTCAGGGTGGGCTAAAGTCGTGAGTGGGGTACCTCAGGGATCGGTACTGGGACCCCTGCTTTTTAACTTGTTTATTAATGACCTTGAGGTTGGCATCGAGATCAAGGTCTCCTTCTTTGCTGATGATACTAAATTGTGTAAGGTAATAGAATCAGAGCAGGATGTAATTTCTCTTCAGAAGGACTTGGAGAGACTGGTAACATGGGCAGGTAAATGGCAGATGAGGTTTAATACAGATAAATGTAAGGTTATGCATTTGGGATGCAAGAATAAAAAGGCGAATTACAAATTAAATGGGGATAAATTGGGGGAATACTTGATGGAGAAGGATTTAGGAGTGTTTGTAGACAGCAGGCTTAGCAATAGTGCCCAAAGTCATGAAGTAGCTGCAAAGGCAAACAAGATCTTATCTTGCATCAAACGGGTAATGGATAGAAGGGAAGTAAACATAATTATGCCCCTTTATAAAGCATTAGTAAGACCACACCTTGAATATGGAGTATAATTTTGGGCACCAATCCTAAGAAAAGACATTATGGAACTAGAGAGAGTGCAGAGAAGAGCCACCCAATTAATAAAGGGGATGGACAATCTAACGTATGAGGAGAGACTAGCTAATTAGATTTATTTACATTAGAAAAGTGGCGTCTAAGAGGGGATATGATAACTATATACAAATGTATTCGGGGAGAATACAAGGAGCTTTCAAAAGAACTATTCATCCAAAGGGCAGTACTAAGGACTCGGGTCATCCCTTAAGGTTGGAGGAAAGGAGATTTCACCAGCAACAAAGGAAAGGGTTCTTTACAGTAAGGGCAGTTAAAATGTGAAATTCATTACCCATGGAGACTGTGATGGCAGATAAAACAGATTTGTTCAAAAAAAGGTTGGTCATCTTTTTAGATAGGAAAGGTATACAGGGATATACCAATTAAGTATACATGGGAAGGATGTTGATCCAGGGAATAATCCGATTGTCAATTCTTGGAGTCAGGAAGGAATTTATGTTTCTCTTATGAGATATCATTAGATGAAATGACTCTGGGGTTTTTTGTTTGCCTTCCTCTGGATCAATAGGTAAGTATAGATTTAGGATAAAGTATCTGTTGTCTAAATTTAGTATAGGTTGAACTTGATGGACGTACGTCTTTTTTCAACCTCATCCACTATGTAACTATGTAACTATGTAATGCACACACAGCTGTCTCTTACACATACATATGTACAATGTAATTTTATCACTATATACCAATAGGGACACATAGTTTCTACACACATTAATAGTAATGCAACATCCTCTTATATTTCTACACCTACCACACCATTGATATAACCTCCCACACCTTTTGTAAAGCGCTGTATACACTGTGGGCGCTTTATACATTTATATTTACACACATTCACACATATACATACACACACAATATATATACAGTACCTATAGGGACCACATAGTATCTAAACACACTTTTAGTAATGCAACAACCTCTTACATTTCAACCCCTACCCACACCATTGATATACACTCCCACTCCACGCACACCTTTTGTAAACCGCTGTATACACTGTGGTTGCTTTATAAATTTATATTTACATAAATACATACACACACACACACACTCTTACATCCCTAACATTCAGGAACTATTTAACACCTCAAGTCATAAATCGCATACTACAGAGGGGGAGGGATAGGTTTCAGTCACAGATAACATTCCAAGATGCACAGTTTTTAAGTAAAACCCTTGCTTGCTTTACTCATTGTAACATCGCCGGAATAAGAGATCAGTGTATATCGAAAGCTCGCACAAATAAAAGCATTTAGTTAGCCACAGAACGGTATCATCTATTTATTTTTATTATTAAGCTCAGCTAACACTGTACTGATACCTCTACATCAAAATATGGAAGATAACACATTGTGCAGTACTCAAATGAAGCTAAAGGATTTACTGGAAAAAAACAGGCACAATTAGACAGTGATATCATCTTCCTCAGCAAATGCAAAAAGGAGCATCTGATCCCGAAAGGACTCATCTTCAAAAACCCATTAATGAAAAATACAACACAAAATTCTCCCAACAATTGTGCACCAGGACCTCTGAAATAGTAAGGAACCATCTGATTAGCATCTGTTACAGCAATAGGAGAAAGACTAAGGTGACAATAGACAGCATCCAGGACACAAGAGAAATGCACACAGACTTTTGCAGAGGACGCCAAACATTCCATGAAAAACTCCTGAAGGGTCTAATTAGCAACAAGGAAAAGAAACTGCACAGACCGAGGCTAACAATGAGATACTCTGCACCAGCCAGCACATCCACAAATAATACAAACATTGACAGTCACCAAAAGAAGGACTGCACTGTTAACATCTCAGACTATACACCAAATCAAGCAGAGTCCTCGGTTTTATCTAAGGGTCTCACATTCTGCCCTAACAAGCCCATGGACACGATTGAGCTGTGCAGTGACCTGGAAGAGTTCTTCAGAAGGCTGCGTCTTAAGGAGTTCTTCCATGACAGACAAAACCAAGATTATGCCAACACTGCAGAAGAAGGGCCGCTGCAGATGGGCAGGGAGAAGCAAAAATCCAACTGGATCCCACAAACTGGGCACAACCCCAGATGGGATAAGGTACAATGATGTACAATTCAGTGCATGTACTATGAAGATGAATACCCCTCATTCAAATATACACCTGGTGTAGTCTTTGACACATGGTAATGACTAAAGGAAGAAGATTTGTCCATGAGGTGCATCCTGAAAACCTCAGGATCCTCTTGGGCTGGAGACGCTGACCACTGAGGAATTCACCGCAAACCTGTCCTGACACTCTCCACACCCCTGCAGAGATCTCTGGACTTCTGTTTGTCTCATAGGTATGACCAAAGCAGCCACAGAATGCACTGGTACGGGAAAGAGGGCTACATTTTGAGGCACTGCTGAGACAGGCACCAGGACAGGTTTTTGCAGCAGAGATCAGAGCCATACTCCTGTTTTATAGACTTGAACACTACCAGGACTGGTGTTTAAAATTGGCAGCTATGCACTGCATTTCTCTGGGTGATGTTGGGACAGTTTCCTGAGGCGTCACCGGGAAGGGGGTCATTCACAGCCCTTATACTACTGCAAAGTGTTGGGGCATACCTCGAGGCTTCACCGGGGAACGTGGCTACCCATCTACTAATGCAAATTGTTGGGGCAAAACAATGAGGCTCCACTGAGGAACGTGGTCACCCATACTGGACTCCTGACTGTTTATTGAACTGTGCTGTTAGGACAAGGGAGTTGGAGGACTAGGGTCTAGTGAGCTAGGCTTTGCAGCTCTGCACTACCCTCTCTTGGGATAGATTGGAAGGCATCTGAGGGGCGATCAAGTCCTTCTACTGGAGGAATTGCCCTATGCCCTGGCAGTCCCCTTAGCATGGGGCATCCGCAAAGTGACCTATCTAAGAAGCCGGGGGGGGGGTGAGGGGAGACAGGTACTTGAGGCGACACCAGGGAACCTGTTTTTCCCCACCAGCAAACGACGAAGTAAGACGAGAGATAGTTCCCTGAAGCGACACCGGGGAGACTACTGCGCACCGTGCTACCAGAAGAAGTTTGGGGCAATTCCCTGAAGCGATACTGGGGAGCTTGCTGCCCATCCAACAAAGAAGATGATGGGGATAGACCTCTGACGCATCTCCATGGACCTTATTGCCTATCTAACTTTACCCCTAGGTATGGTATGCAGGTATCTGAGGAGGGGTGCCTGCTCCTCAGGTACCATCACGAACCTCTGTTTGAGGAGCTGCAGCCTTCCCAAAGAGCCCCCAACAGGGAGTGCAAAAACTGTGCTTTTACTACTCAAAACTGAGTTTCCCGCTCAACGGGAGAACGCATGGCAGCTTGTGCAAGAAGTTGCAAGCTAAAGTTGCAAAATATGTTCTGTAAAACCTCCTAGGTTCGGCACGGAACCTGACCGCGCCCTTCTTGCCAAAATATCTGGGATTGGAGTAAATACCAAGTTTCACCCTGCATTCCTAGTGGTTGTTCTTAAAACCAAAGGGAGGAGCTATGGGCGTATCCTTCTGCTGCCTGTGTGAGTGTGGAGATCCATCTTCACTTGCACGTGGTAGCCTCACAGTACAGACGTACTATATATGAAACAGACGTGTAAATAAATATATTTTTTTATATATATATATTTATAGTATATATATATATATATATATATATATATATATATATATATATATATATATATATATATATATATATAAATATATGAAACACAAAGAAATTCCTGCAACAGACCCTGAAGTAATTAGTACCTATGTCAGCTGAGTAAGTGTTTAAGACGCACAACTGCTGACGGTGCTGGGGACAATGTATAAATGTAAACAAAGGAAGAGAGAGAGAAAGTATCCCAACAGAAGCACTCAGGTATACTAAAATATCACATTTATTAATAGTAACATCAAAAAAACCTCATAGATTAAAACAATCCTCATTATCCCCTGAATTAAGGTAAATGTAGCTAACACCTGAATTAATACACTGAATAATTAATGAAATAAAAGACATAGGGGGCTATGCACTAAACTCAGTGGCTTTGCGTTCTGATGTTCAAAAAAAGCACGTCCGTTAAAAAGTGAGGCCAGGGACGCGATTCACTAAGGCCTTCAGCTAATTTTTTAACGTACCTAATCAAAACACCCACAGTGTACGGGTTGCTTTTTTTCCCCCTGCTAGCGTTCTTAAACTTCACGTTCACTAGCTGATAGAAAAAAAAGCCGCATGTAACATTTGCATGGAGATTTGCCATCTCCATGCAAGGCTGTTACAGGCAATCGTAGACTAAATAAATACATTTGATTAATAGTGTACATGAGCAGGGGGTCTCCGGAGCTGAACAGCATTGGTTTCAGGTCTGAGGACCCCCTACTTCAGGAGATACAGGCCCCGTTATGGAGTGCCGTATCCCCTGTAGAATTTCAATGTCTCGGTCACGTGATGCGGAAGCTTGAAATTGCAGGGGATACTGGCAACCCATAACGGGGCCTGTATCTCCTGAAGAAGGGGGTCCTCGGACCTGAAACCAATGCTGATCAGCTCCGGAGACCCCCTGCTCATATACACTATTAATCAAATGTATATTAAAAAAAGATTTAACAAACATCAATACACAACCCCCCCCCCCCCCGCACCCCTCCCCCTCCGCCCTAACACATACAGAACAATAATGTGCAAAATTACTATTATCCAGATATGGATAATAGATTATTTGCCCATTATTAAACACTGCATTAGCATACCTAAATAAAGTCAATAAAAACAGTAGCCAGCTAATCCAATCAATACAAGCAGTAACAACATCAACAATGAATTAATTAAACCATTAACCAATGAAACCAATTAATTCATAAACCAACTCAAAATGAATAGTAACACTAACCAACCAAACCAATGAATTACTACAACATTAATGAATGTAACCATTAAAAGACAAAGAAATACATTCAAACAATCTCTGAAATAACCATAAAACACATTAGCTAACATAATACAACATTAACTACAAGCGAACACCAATTGCAAACATTTTATTACATTAAGCAGGAAAAAAACAAACAATGATATCCACATTAAAAAATGACATTAAAAACACCAACAGCAATACCAAGCCACAAATGCCCCCAAAATATTGTCATAATAATGTATTAATCTGTACCTTAAAGTGGTACAGATTAATATATTATCAGTCAATGTAGAAGGAGTGGCTCAGCGAGTAAAGACTGACACTGAGATTGCTGCAGGAGAGTCTGGTTCAATTCCCGGTGTCGGCTCCTTGTGACCTTGGGCAAGTCACTTTATCTTCCTGTACTTCAGGCACCAAAAACATAGATTGTAAGCTCTATGGGGCAAGGACCTGTGCATGCAAAATGCATACAATTAGCAGCGCTATACAAGAACATGCTATTATTATTATTAATGTGCCCCCCCAAAAAAATCAAAAACACATCCAATGAAGACACCTGTAAAAAGAGACAATTACAAACATTCAATATATTACTTACCATTAGAAACGGTGGTCCTCCGACTCCCGGGCTAACTGGAAGTTCACGTACCTTGAAGGCCTCCAACAGCACCCGATGCCATCCGCCATGAAGATCCGGATCAGGTACCCAAATCTTCTTTTTTCTTTCTTCATCTGTCATCATTTCTTGATCTTCTTTATCTTCTTTCTTCATCTGTCAATCCAAAAAAACCCATGGTAAATCCCAACCGATGTTGTCTCGTCGTCTTCTTGGGCTCAAATGAGGCGTCACGGCCTTAATAGGGCTTGTGACGTCACATTTAGCCTGAAAATGGTTAACAGCCACCTGATTGGCTGTTCAAACCATGTTCCGACTTTAATTTTTTTTTTTACATGACGTCACTTAAAGGGAATGATGCCAGCCAATCAGAATGGCTGTGCTTCATTTGCCTTTAAGATGATGTCACGAAGCCGGCGTCACATGGTATTTCAGCCAATCCGATCGTGGGAACCAATTCCACACTCTGGCTGAAATACCATGTGACACCGGTCATCTTGGATTTAGTGACGTCATCTTAAAGGCAAATGAAGCAGAGCCATTCTGATTGGCTGGCATCATTCCCTTTAAGTAACGTCATGTAAAAAAAAAACAGCCTCCCTCGGGGACCCCCGCGGGGTCAGCCGGGGACACCCGCCGGCCTTTTGTATGGGTGTTGCGCATGCAAAAATGTAAAGCAGGAAATTTTTCAAAGTCCAGCTTTTTTTGCGACTACTTTGAGCTGACATGTTCTGTTCAACGCAACTTTCGCGTATGCTAAGGTTGCATTGCTTAGAGCATCCCGCTTAAGGGCAGAATTTAGCGCAAACAGGGTAATGAACGAGCAAAGTGGGATTTAGAAAAATTTCCTGAAAAAAGTCAGTTTTAGAGCGCAAAGTGCCTGTTTGCGTGGCTTAGTGCATCGTGTTCAGCGCAACATCACGTTCTAAGAGCACTTTGCGCTCTAAAAGTGACTTAACGGAGCTTAGTACATGACCCCCTTAGATAGTGTCAAATGACGTAATTACACTGAATGTATATTAGGAAATAATGAATCATACAATAAGTAGACATAAACTCCTATTGAATGCTGTTAATCATGAAGTAATTCAACATAGATAAAGGTCTATAAAAGTGTCAGTCCAGAGGTGGATAAAGATAGATGGAATCAAATGAATACTTAGCCGAAGCCAAGCTCTTGGATTCAAGGCAGCCGAATCAATCATGCGTGTTGCGGATGGTAAGGGTCACAGGATCGCAGCCTCATCATCTATTCACATCAATTCTCAGGATGGCTCACAGAGGAGAGGGTGTAGCAACCATGGGGGTACTGAGGAGTCCACACAAAGGAAGAGCCCCGACACGCACTTTTTGCCACCTGCTTCGTTCAGGGACTTAAAGAAAGTGCCAGCTCGAGATCTATTTAAGGTCACATATCCCATGACTTTGGACCAGTATGGAGCTGAGAGCACTGAAACAGCTGCGCTGGTTCGTTTGTCCGTTGCCACTCCCCCAAGAGGGATGATCTTAATGGCAGAGTGGCTCAGTGCCTGTATTACAATACAAACAGAAATTAATTATAATACACTAAAATAAAACAGATATATGTATGTAATGAACTGCTGTATTTCTAACAGATTGTTCCTTACATAACTGGGATGATATATACACATTGCATGGGGAGCTGCCCTATTGCTGCAGGAACAAGTGTCAACAATGCCCAGTTAAAACACTGTATCTAATACACAATGAGATCATAGAGATGTAAAACTATGTTAAGAGGATAAAGAAACAGACAGGCATTAGTAGGGATTACATCAAAGATGTGAATAGTGTATTGGTAATGCACCGCAAGCCAGAATGACATAAAATGAACCTTGCAAGAAATATTAGCTTTAGCCAATAGGCCAACAGATACAGTATAACAGAGCACTGCTATGAATCGCTTCAGAAAATGACTCATAATAACATTGCTTAGCCCATATATTCATTCATACCATATGGTTATAATGTTCCCAATTTAATTATCCAACGGCATTCTCGTTGCAAAAAGGACCTTTCCAGGTCACCGCCGCGGATTCCTAAAGAGACTTGATCAATTGCAAAGACTTTTAAAAGACTAGTATCTGAATAGTGTCATAATTTAAACTGTCTTGCAACCGTGGTAAGTTTACCTGTAGGTCTCGTTCAGTGTTTGTAATATTACGAACGTGTTCTAACACACGGAACCTTAACTCACATGTCGTCATTCTGATATAAATCATGGGACAGGTAAGGTAGTAAACTACTGCCTTATATTTACAATTTAATTTAGATCTTATCTCGTATCTGGTCTCACCCTTAGAGTCAATAAACTCTGTACTCTTCTTCATATGTTGGCAAGCCAAACATGAACGGCATAAAGAGAAGCCTATACTGGCCTCTCTCAACAAAAAAGTAGGTGGCCTGCTGACGTTGTAGTGACTGTTCACTAATTTGTCGCCCAAATTTGGTCCTCTGCGACTCATCATATTGACCCTCTCAACTAGTATTTTCTTGAGATCTTGATCAGAGGTGAGTATATGCCAATATTTTTGTATCGCATTTTTGTATTTCTTCCAGTTTCTATCAAACGTTCCAATAAAACGTATTGTTGTCAAATACCGGTTGTCAAAAGTGAAGTCCGAGATCTTGCATGGCTGTTATTTCTGCCTCTTTTGATTATTGCTTTGCTATAGCCTCGATCCTGAAATTGAGAAGCCATTTCATTAGCCTTTTTATTGAAGGTGTTAGCATTAGAGCAATTTCTTTTTAGCCGTAGAAATTCTCCCACCGGTACCCCCTTGATTTGATGCAAGGGGTGTGCACTTGACGCATGGAGTATTATATTTGTCGCTGTTGTTTTCCGGTGGATATCTGTACTAATACCCCCATCTGGATCTATATTAATTCTTAGGTCCAGAAAGTCAACACCTTCAAGGATAATGGTGCTAATCAATTTGATGTTAAATTGGTTATGGTTGAGACTCTCGCTGAACGTATTTAGTGCCAAAGGCAGCCCATCCCAAAGTATGAAGACGTCATCTATGTACCTCAACCATATCAGGACATGCTCCACTCCAGGGTTAATGTCCTCCTGGAATACTACCTCCCTCTCCAAGTGTCCTAGAAACAAATTGGCATAAGAGGGCGCCCATTGCTGTTCCCCTGATCTGCAAATAAAAATGACATTTAAAAACAAAATAGTTGTGTGTAAAAATACATTTAAGTAAATCTAACAAAAATTCAACCAGAAATGGCACCAGATTGCCCTTGGTCAGGCAAGACACCCGAATCCCATCACTGTGATGTATGCGGGTGAATAAAAGATTTGACATCCCAGGTGGCAAGCACGGTATCCTTGTCAAGGGCAAGCAGGTCCAGTCTGAGTAGAAGATCCATTGAATCCTGAAGATAGGAAGGTTTTCAAACTCTTACCGTCAATTTGGTCTATCGCTGTTTCACTAATATACTTCTGTTGTAATCAGAGAAGTGTTGTCTTGAATTCCACCTATTTAATCCTAGTTAGCACTCAAAGTGCCATACAGTATTGTGGCCAAATCCCACATGATAATAATGTATATGTCTGTATGTGCTTTTATCTATATACAGGTATATATATATATATATATATATAGGTATATATATAAAATTCTCATGCACCAACACCCTATAGGTATATATATATATAGTGCCCATTTAAGCCCATCCATGTGAATGGATATTCCAGGCAAAAGGTGACACATTGTGTACTCATTTGCATGTCATTTACCAGAATCCCTTGCTGCAGTGGGAGCACTGTGTGCGAGGTGATAATGGTTGAAAGGCAGGGTTGCAGACCTGTCTAAGACATGTGAATGTGCTCACAAGTGATATTCTTTATTGGCAATATGCTAACGGTGGAGGTTTTCTGTCGCCCTTTTCACCCACCATAACTTAAAATGTATATATGTATAAAAAAAAAAGTTGAACAGAATGTGCAATCAACATCTTCTGGCTGTCTCTTTTACAGTTTAATTCTATAAAATAATTTGAGATTGTTACTTACTAATAAAAAGAAGAAATACGTTCCTAAAATGCACTGTCTATATGCATGTAGGTCTTTGAATGTAGGCGCATGTGTATTCTATGGAACACATATGTGGGTCTTTTAATGTAAGCCCATGCGTGTTCTATGGAACATAAATGTAGGTCTTTGAATGTAGGCCCATGTGTGTTCTATGGAATGCATATGCGGTCTTTGAATGTAGGCAGATGCATATTCTATGGAACACATATGCAGGTAATTTTGGAATGACAGTTCTACTGTATGTAAACTTACCTTGATAATCCACATGCAGAGGCCTAAAATTGGGTGGCAGCAACCCATTGTATAATTTGCATGAGTTGATGATGAAAGGGGTGTGCTGCCAGCATTTGTTTGGCTCAATCATGTAGTTGGGATGTAGGTTCATATCATTTTGGGAGTTGGTTGGTTTGTACTGATAATGGTAAATGGGCAGGTACTCAAGTGGTCATAGGTATTTGGGTGGGAACAGAGTGATCGGTTCCAGAAAGTCTATTTAATCACTTTCTCCTTCGAAGGTTGCCATAATTGAACATACCCATCCATGACATGTGTACTGCCATATACTCATCTATTGTGCCAGGACTTGCTATTCTAATAAAGTAATCATTAATGCTTAAGATATGGCAAATAGAATTCTTCCAGACTTATTTTTTTTTCTGTAGAATGGGATCTTCATAGCGATATACTCATTGGTGTCAGAGTTGCCCTCTTATCTGTATTGTATTAAATGGCAGAATATATCATATAAGCACTTCTCAGTTTCTGTCACTGAGGTAGAAGATCCAGGCAGAGGCCTGTTTCTGTGATGGAGGCAGGCTGCGGTGGCAGCTGCCCTGCCATTGTGGTGCAAGCAAGGCTCTGCCAGAGCCCTCCAGGCATGTAGATCTGGGGATCTGTGGGGGTAAGGGGTGAGCACTGGCTCTTGCTTCTGCCATTCCCCTCCCACTTTTGATATACTTTGTCCACTCCCCGTGTTATATAGCGGTTGCGGGGGTAAGTTCCATGGGACCTCCCCATCCTTTTTTTGTTGGTGGCGCTCTCTCAATCACCTGCAGGGGTTGGAAGCTGCATTTGACTTGTAGGGAGCAGGGAGCCGGTGCGGCACTCCCGGCCTACAGCAGGAGGCATGGGGCCACCAAGTGGAAGTGCAGGGGTGAGTAAAGGCCTCCAGAGCATATGGTGGCAGGCCGATGGCAAAGATTTTGCTTCCTCCTCAGTTCCCCCTCCTTCCCACTAAAATAGAGCCAAGTGAATGACAGATGGTTAAATCCCTGGGTAGCCTGAATAAATTTGCTGAGGTCAATTTTAGGCAGAGAAATGTTCATTTGGGACCTCTAATTCATGTTCATGAAGGCTTGGAGGGTGTCCATTATTGGCCCCTAGGGAAGAAAAAAAAGAGCTGACTGTTGTATTTATGTGTATGTAGTGCTAACAGTGTATACTGTGCTGTATTTGCATATATAGAACGCTGGTAGTGTAAACGGTGCTGTATTTATGTGTATGTAATGGTGTTTCCTCCCCCCCCCCCAATCTTACATTGGCCCCTTACGTGAGGAAACTGCCCCATGTTACATGTAATGTAGTGTGGTGCACCTGCTGGCTTTCAGAACTCCTGAGTCTTCCGCGGTGATATGGGGAAATGCATCAAGACTGGCTCATGAAGTAATGCTGAGAACTACTCACTTCTGGTACAGCGCTTCCATCTCTTCCAGGTCCCCACGACAGCAGGGAGGAGTCTCTGAAAGAGAACCTCTGGGTGCAGCTTCTCCCTGAATGACTCCACTCTCAGGCAAGAAGGTTCTTTCATGTTGGACATTCTTTATTAACATCATTAGTGGCAAACTGCCCATCATTGCAGCCGGTCTCTAGCGGCACAACATAAAGGTTGCCCACCTCAAGGAAGTCCCTGGACACCACTCCTAGTCAGGGCCCTAGAAGCTGTCCTTGCTCTTCCCTTACTCCCTAATAGAGGAAGGGGTATAGTCTGCCCACCTCTCCCCTAGGGGAGGGCCACAATCCTTACCAGAGCCCTGGCAGTGTGTTGGGTCAGACAGTCTCATTCAGGTGGGATGAGACACTAACTAAATTCAGGAAGTGATGCATACTATATAGCTTCAGTAGGCACCACCCCTGTGTCACTGTAAGTGGACACAGAGCATGATGTCACTTCCTTCACTACACCATACACTTCACAGGGGATGAGGGAAAACCTCATGATTACTCCTGGCAACCTGCATATATCAGGGATTACTACTCAGGAGGAGAAAGACATATAACCCATAAACTACACAGGGTTACATGTATATAGTGCTGGCATGAACATGGTGCTGTATTTATATGTATATAGCACTGGCAGTATATACTGTGCTGTATTTATGTGTAAATGGCTCTGGCAGTGTATGCAGGCAGTATTTGTGTGTATATACAGTAGTTGGTTGAGCTGGGGCCTGATCAGTTACCCCAGGGGGTGGGTCAGTTTCCCACAAATATTTAATCCTGTGCTCCTGACCAGTCACGCACCATGCATTAAATTAAAGGGATTGTGCATGCTCTTAAGCATAATTCAGGTATGGGCATTGGGGGCTTAAGGGACTTGTGCATGCTCTTAAGCATAATTCAGGTATGGGCATTGGGGGCTTATATAGCAGGGCAGCAAGTTAAAAAAAATGTAAACACATTTCCCAAGACAAATGTCACATGGACTTTCATCTCATGTAGACAAAGGGAGGAATGGATGACCAGGATTTTTGGGGTCAATACCCACTCCTGGTGCTCTTTTGTCTCCCATCATGACAGCAGCATGCAAGGGTCACCACCTTTGCGGTGGGGGCCAATCCTTGCCCTGTAGGCCTGGATGCAGAAGCTGGGCTGTGGATGTTTCAAGGGGGGAGGCAGTTTTCTCTCGTCTCACCCCTACGGTTGCTCAGGTGAAGCTGGGAAGGTTTCTGATGTTGGCTCAAGTGGGCAGGGCTCATTGTGTTTGAGTGCCCGGGTCCCATGTCACTGCTGACAACGAGTTAGCTTAGCAGCCGTGCGGTGACTAGCTTCAGGTGAACGATGCTTAGACGTGCGTCATTAGTCCAGTGGAAGTAATGTAGAGCTGTTTGCGCGCGTGATTATCAAGGGTATGCATAATACAAAAATGAATAGATAAATGCTGTAACTGAATCCTAATATCCACAGGAAGTATAAGATATGAGCTGTATGGTATGTTGGAGTCGAACCTATATACAGTGGCGACACCCTTTATACTAACTCGGCTAGCTCCGCGAATTTCAGATTATCCCGGTTATGTGCGGTTTTGTGTCGTTTTCGAGTTGGAGTTGCGTTATTTTCGTGCCCGTGATTTAAGCATTTTATTCCCGCTGTCTGCAATACTGCAAGGCCGTGTAAAAACTCATGGGGGCATTTGCGAGCTGTTGTCTTTGAAGTCTATTACCTTCGCGGTTCAACCTACGTCAGTACACAGTCTGTGCGTGCGCGCGCAGCAATAGTAAAATTGCATATTTAAAGTACATGCATTTGCAGTGCTGTGCTGCTGTACGGTACTGTACTGTATGTCTCATTTGAAAATTGTTGAAATGCATAGGCATGTACAGTACTGTAGCAGTGTAAAGGGAACCCTCGCTACTGACATTGTTTGAGTTGCCCTTTTGGCAATATTGTATCTCCTTTCGCATGTCAGTGCTACACACTGTATCAAACATTTAGAAGCATTTAGAAACCATATACTGTATCATTGCATATACTTACCTGCCCTGTTAGAGGGTATAGAGCTACAGTAGCCTAGAATTTATTTGGGATACATACTCCTTTTTGGTCTACCCTTCTACCCTTCCTCCACCTAATTTTTAATTCGCCGCTAACATAGGATTTGGGTTCCAGGTTTCTGCTCATCCTGACTTAGCCGCGCTGGTTTGAAACGGCTTTCTCCGCCATTAAGGTCAATGATAGGACCTTCCTCGCCGGTGTGACCCTTTCTCGTCGTCATTACTGGTCGGACCCTGTTGGGGTCAAGTGAGAGGGTTACTAACATCTAGGGGCAAAATGTACATTAAAACTTTTCTTTTTGTTTTTCCTCAGAAAAGAAAACGGCTAATGGGGGGATTTCGATGGATAATATCGCGTTGTGTGACAATGCCTGCACATTGCTGAATCGGATTTAAAACCCCACATCTACAGTTTTTTTGCCCTTGTTCCGGTCGTACAGTATACTGTGTAATAAACCCGAAAAAATAAAACTATGCATTTATTCTACATGTACAGTATCATTTACATTATGTGTGTTCTACAGTATACAGTGCCAGGTTCCTAACATCTATGGGCAAAATGAATTTTATTTCTAGGTGCCCTAAAACAGAAGTTCCCACACCAATTGGCCGTGAACTTGACCGAGGCCCTAGTTCCCACGCCAATTGCACGATTACCCTGACTCCGTTCTGTTGCCACGAAAGGGTCGCTATTTGCCATGCAATTCTGCCTGAACTTGGACTACATGGTGACCGAATCTGAGCACTCTAGGTTGAACAGAACCGGAGTTATGGGTTCCAGGTTTCTGCTCATTCTGACTTAGCCGTTTCAAAGCAGCGCGGCTTTCTCCGCCATTACGCTCAATGATAGGACCCTCCTCGCCGGCGTGACCCTTTCTCGTTGCCATTACTGGTCGGACCCTGTTGGGGTCAAGTGAGGGGGTTCCTAACATCTATAGGCAAAATGAATTTTATTTCTAGGTGCCCTAGAACAGAAGTTCCCACGCCAATTGCCCTAGTTCCCACGCCAATTGCGCGATCATTGCTCTTTTTTTACAATGTTGCCGATCTTGCGGCTTTGCGGTCTGGCAGTAAAAAACAGTGCAGTAAGCCTCGACATTTGTTACACTGTCAAAGGAGCAAATGGAAACAATGTACTGTAAGACAAATCCACATGTTCTTTTATTGGTGGAGTCAGTACAAAAACATTTATTTACAAATATTGTACAATGTTGAAACATTTTAAGTGCACAGCAATTCAAAACATCAACAGGTGTATGATTTACTGCTACAGTACGTGTGAAAACATTTGTCAGTCATTATGGTTTACAGTCACATGTTTTAAATACAATACATTCTTTAATATCTTTAAAATATAAATATATAAATATAATTTAAAAGAATCCGTTCTGTGGGTCTGAGTGGGTTGAAATTGCACCAGTACAGTCCTAGAGGGCAGCAGACAGGGCAGGTTCTCAGGGCAACCTTGAAAACCGTGCCTGTTTGCAGCCCTCAGGGACTGGAGTCGTGCATGTCCTGTGTAAAAAAACACACAACAACGCTTTGCTCATTTTCTGCAGTTACTGTAGTCATTGTGTTTTTAATCCGTCCAAAGCCAAGCGTCAATCGGCTGACTGCGCCTGCGTGTACTCTAATCCTTTTAGAGATGGGAGCTTGCTGCTTACAGCGAATGAGTCACCCTACCCTACCAACCCCCTCTCTCCACAGAGTCGTTAATCTTCTGCATATTGCCATTGTGTTCTTAATCCGCCCATAGCCAAGCTACAAAGACTCAGTGCGCCTGCGTGTAATCACACACCCCCCCCCCCAACCCTTAGAGGCTTTGTTTACGGTAACGCTTTGGAAAATCCCCTCTCGAATTTGAAATGTAAATCTGATGTTCACAGCATTGTGAGAATTGAGAGTAAAAAAACCATTAACTGATTCATGTTGTTTTGTCATTCATTCTTACACTACAGTATACTGTTCGGGGGGGGGGGTGGTTGTTGTCAATGATTACGATTACCAGGAATGTGAATAAATATGTATTATATTTGATCAGGGAAAAAAAAAATACAAAGATAAAAATAATCATGAATAATACATACTGCAGCCTTTATTAAATTCTTCTGGCAGATTGAAATCGGAGAAACATTTACAAAACATTTGTAAAACATGGAGATACATGAAAAATGGACATTTATATGAATATTAATTAATAATATATATATATTGTGACAAACGGCTTACTCCGGGGCTCCGTCGTTTGTCCGGGACTGTTTAGAACACGGTCTTTTAGGGTAGGTTAAATGATGAGGCGTCACGTACTGTTCCTTTAAATAGGCTATGCCTGGTTTATTCAGTCCCAGGCACTGAGACTGCCACAGTGCATACAACAGAAAACAGATCAAAACAAAAGCTGCTCACCTGAGCGATAACTTAACTTAGATATCCCTGACTCAGGGTTGGAAGTGGCTTTTCCACTCCCAACAACAAAACAAGGTACTTTTGCAGTCTTACACAAATGAACAGAAAGATTGAACCTGTTTGGGGAAGAGGCTTCTCCCCTCTGTAGTTCAGCAGCCTTCCAGCCTCCTGGCTCTTGTGGAGAGACCAGAGCAAACAGGAAATCAGTCTTTCATACCTGATTCCTAATTAGCATGACAGGAGACAGAAATCAGGCAGCAGACAAACTCTGGTCTGGATCTCTCATCCCTCAGTTCCAGCGCTTGCCAAACTGTGGGATGGAGTGTATGTATTATAAGGCTGCACTCCCAGGCCAAACAGGATAGAAACTGTCTAGTATCCTGGGAGCCCTATATACGGAATTTATTACCATCCCCTGGTTTCTGTCACATATCCTCCCCCCCAGCTCAGACCTCGAGGGATGAGCGACCATGGATATTAGGGAGTGCATCCTTGACAACCCGTCAGCATTGCCATGTTTGTGCCCTGACCTGTGCTCCACAGAAAATTTAAAGGGTTGTAGGCTTAGGAACCACCTGGTCACTCTAGCATTCTTTTCCCTGTTTTGACACATCCAGGTAAGGGGTGCATGATCTGTGACCAACCGGAATTTTCTCCCCAACAGATAGTATTTGAGCGTCTCTACAGCCCACTTTATTGCGAGACACTCTTTCTCTACTATGGAGTAATTTTTCTCCTGGGGATTTAGTTTCCTACTTAAATAAAGGATGGGGTGCTCCTCACCTTGAGACTCCTGGGAGAGTACCGCCCCCAGCCCTACCTCAGATGCGTCGGTTTGGACTACGAACTCTTTGGAGAAGTCAGGTGTGACCAACACTGGTTGGGCACAGAGAGCTTCTTTCAGGCTTCTAAAGGCCTGTTCGGTTTCCGGGGACCACTTTACCATTAGCGGTCCTCTTGCTTTTGTGAGGTCAGTTAGTGGGGTTGCCTTAGTTGCAAAATTGGGAATAAACCTTCTATAGTACCCAATTAAGCCCAAAAAGGTCCTTACTTGTTTTTTTGTAACTGGCCTTGGCCAATTTTGTATCGCCTCCACTTTGAGTGTTTGGGGTTTGAGTAAACCTCTGCCAATAGAATATCCCAGATACTTGGCCTCCTCAAGACCAATAGTGCATTTAGCGGGGTTAGCAGTTAGTCCAGCAGACCGGACTGCGTCAAGCACAGCTTGGACCTTTGGAAGGTGGGATTGCCAATCTTCACTATGGATTACCACATCATCCAGGTAGGCGGCAGCATACCGAGCATGTGGTTTTAAAATTTTATCCATCATTCTTTGGAATGTGGCGGGAGCTCCATGTAAGCCAAAAGGCAACACCTTATACTGAAAGAGGCCGTCTGGGGTTGAGAAGGCTGTCTTTTCTTTTGCCCTTTCTGTGAGGGGAACCTGCCAGTACCCTTTTGTTAGGTCTAGGGTTGTGAGATATCGGGCTTTGCCCAGTCTCTCTACAAGTTCATCTACCCTGGGCATAGGATAAGTATCAAATTTTGACACCGCGTTTAGTTTCCGGTAGTCATTACAAAACCTTGTTGTACCATCTGGCTTTGGGACTAAGACTATAGGGCTGTTCCACCCACTTTGGGATTCCTCAATTACACCTAGTTTTAGCATTTTTTTAACCTCTAAACTTATAGCCTTTCTTTTGGCCTCTGGGATTCGGTACGGTTTAAGGTTAACTCGGACCCCCGGTTCAGAGACTAGGTCATGTTCAATTACGCTAGTTCTACCTGGCCGTATAGAGAAGATTTCTTTGTTTCTTCTCACTAAATTCGGAACCTCTCGTTTCTGATGAACAGACAGGGTTTCAGCTATGCTAACCTCTGGGTCAGTTTCTTGATTCTCTGACGGACCTGGGGTTACTAGGGTTAACAAGACATCTCTATCTTTCCAGGGCTTGAGTAGGTTTATATGGTAAATTTGCTCAGGTTTCCTCCTACCTGGCTGTCTTACCTTATAATTTACTTCTCCCACTCTTTCCAAGACCTCATATGGCCCATGCCATTTAGCAAGGAATTTACTCTCCACGGTGGGAACCAGAACTAGTACCCTATCACCTGGAGAAAAAATTCTGACCCTAGCACCCTTATTATATGTATTCCTCTGTGCTTCTTGAGCTTTCTCCATGTGTTCCCTCACTATGGGTAGGACTGCAGCAATGCGGTCCTGCATCTGGGCAACATGCTCTATTACACTTCTGTAAGGGGTAACCTCGTGTTCCCAAGTCTCTTTGGCTATATCCAGTAAGCCCCTTGGGTGTCGGCCATACAATAGTTCAAACGGGGAGAAGCCTGTGGATGATTGGGGAACTTCCCTAATGGCAAATAACAGGTACGGTAACAAACAATCCCAGTTTTTCCCATCTTTATCAACCGCCCGCCGTAACATGCTCTTTAAGGTTTTATTGAACCTTTCCACTAAACCATCTGTTTGTGGATGATAGACTGAGGTTCTGAGATGCTTGATTTTTAGGAGTTTACATAGCTCTTTCGTTACTTGGGACATAAATGGTGTTCCCTGGTCAGATAGAATCTCTTTAGGAATCCCGACCCGGGAAAACAGAACTACTAACTCTTTTGCTATGTTTTTAGCTGAGGTGCTACGTAGGGGAACTGCCTCCGGATATCGGGTGGCATAATCTAATATTACCAATATATGCTGATGTCCCCTAGCAGACTTTATTAGGGGTCCTACTAGATCCATAGCAATCCGGTCAAATGGTACCTCTATTATGGGAAGGGGTACCAATGGGCTGCGGTACGCCTTGAACGGGGCGGTGATCTGACATTCTGGGCATGAGGAACAATAATTCGTAATTTCTGCCAGAACCCCAGGCCAATAGAAGCTTCGGAGAACCTTTTCTTTTGTCTTTTCCACCCCTAGGTGTCCCCCCAATGGATGACTATGTGCGAGGTGTAATACTACGTTACGGAATGTCTGTGGTACCAACAATTGTTTAGTTGTAACTGATTTCCTTTTATCAACCCGATATACTAGGTCGTTCTCTACCTCGAAGTAGGGGTAAGCAAGTGACCTATCTGGTTGGCCAGGAGTACTATTCTGGTCCCGTATATTTCCCCTTGCTACCGCTAATGTGGGGTCCTCCCACTGGGCCTTCTTAAAACTCCCAGGACTGACCTCTAGGTCAGCGAGGGTCTTATCCGGTTCTGGGGTGGTAAGTGTCTGCTCAACATCTTGATTTGGGGTATTCCCTACCAAAGTAGTGATGGGGAAGGGAATTTTACAGCACTCCTCCTTTTCCCCCTTCTTATTTGGGCCCTCGTCAACCTCCATTTCTGAAAAAGGGAAAGGATTTGTTTCTTCTAATACTTCGTTATGGTCCGCTATTGAACTCTGGGCGCTATTCTGAGCGGGGGACCACATTTTTAGAAAATGGGGAAAGTCGGTCCCTATTAACACATCATGTGCCAGTTTGGGTACAATACCCACCTTGAAATCTAAAGAACCAAACTCTGTTTCAAAAAAAACATCAACAGTGGAATATTCATGATTATCCCCATGTATACAACAAATTGCCACTCTTTGTGAACTGTTTCCCTGTTTCTTCTTAATGGGCAAGAGGTATTCGGACACTAGTGTGACCATGCTCCCAGAGTCAAGAAGTGCCCGAACCCTCTTACCATTAACCTTTACAAATGCCCACAGATGGTTATTCAAGGGGTCCTCTGGGCTAGGGCCCATACATTGGGACAACAGCGAATAAGGTTCCACGCTGTTGCATTGCATGGGCTCATCATTTAGTGGGCAGATTTTTGCTGTGTGGCCCCTCTCATGACAATTTACACATTTAGGTACATAGTCTGTGTCCCACTTAGAGCCTTTTCCCGGCTCCCCATGTTGGCTATTGCCCTTAGTGTGCGAACCACTGTTGCTTGTGCTGCGTGAAGGGGGTCGCCGCTCTTCAGCGCCCCTTAACCCCGGTACCCTTTTACCGTCTCTGGAAGAGTCCTGGAACCTCGGGTAGTGGGGTTGCTCCACGACTGTGGGTTGCGGGTGCTCTTCTGCTGCATTGTACCTTTCTACGAGGGCCACAAGCTCATCCGCATTGTGGGGGTCACTCCGACTGACCCAACGGCGTAAGGCAGAGGGAAGTTTCCTCAAGAACTGGTCCATGACCAACCGTTCCACGATGTGGCTGGCTGAGTTGATCTCAGGTTGTAGCCACTTCCGGGCGAGGTGGATGAGGTCATACATCTGGCTTCGGGTGGCTTTATCCATCGTGAAGGACCATGCGTGAAACCTTTGGGCGCGAACAGCCGTGGTTACGCCGAGGCGGGCGAGGATCTCGAACTTCAATTTTGCATAGACGTTAGCTTCGGCTGGCTCTAGATCAAAGTAAGCCTTCTGGGGTTCGCCGCTTAGGAAGGGTGCGATTAGACCAGCCCACTCAGCTTCTGGCCATCCCTCTCTCTGTGCCGTGCGTTCAAACGTGAGAAGATAGGCTTCCACATCATCCGAGGGTCCCATCTTCTGAAGGTAGTGCCTTGCCCTGGTCATTTTCGGAACTGGGGCTGCCGCTGCCAGTGGAAGGTTACTGATAGTCCCCCTCAGGATCTCGAGTTCCTGCTGTAAGCCCTGAGCGAACCGCTGTTGCTCCTCTCTCAGCAAGCGGTTTGTCTCTTGCTGGTTTGCATTCGCGTTTTGCAGGGCTTCATTCGTCTGTTGCTGGTTTGCATTCGCCTGTTGCTGGTTGGCATTAATCTCTTGCTGGGCTATTAGCAGCTGTTGCAGGGCTGCATTCGTCTGCTGCTGGTTTGCATTAGTTTCTTGCTGGGCTATTAACAGCTGTTGCTGGGTTTCATTCACGTCTTTCTGGGCAGCGACATTGCGTACCAGCGCACCCACCACGTCTTCCATCTTGTTTGCAGAGGATGAAAAAAACCTTTTTTTTTTTTTTTTTTTTTTTTTCTTTCAAAGTTCTTCAACCCGCAGACCCCCTAGTGCTCTGCCCGCATTCTCCACCATATGTGACAAACGGCTTACTCCGGGGCTCCGTCGTTTGTCCGGGACTGTTTAGAACACGGTCTTTTAGGGTAGGTTAAATGATGAGGCGTCACGTTCCTTTAAATAGGCTATGCCTGGTTTATTCAGTCCCAGGCACTGAGACTGCCACAGTGCATACAACAGAAAACAGATCAAAACAAAAGCTGCTCACCTGAGCGATAACTTAACTTAGATATCCCTGACTCAGGGTTGGAAGTGGCTTTTCCACTCCCAACAACAAAACAAGGTACTTTTGCAGTCTTACACAAATGAACAGAAAGATTGAACCTGTTTGGGGAAGAGGCTTCTCCCCTCTGTAGTTCAGCAGCCTTCCAGCCTCCTGGCTCTTGTGGAGAGACCAGAGCAAACAGGAAATCAGTCTTTCATA
The DNA here is from genome assembly GCF_040206685.1 of Ascaphus truei. Classification (NCBI taxonomy): domain Eukaryota; kingdom Metazoa; phylum Chordata; class Amphibia; order Anura; family Ascaphidae; genus Ascaphus; species Ascaphus truei. Next base: position 75,945,912 of record NC_134484.1, read on the forward strand.
CCTGATTCCTAATTAGCATGACAGGTGACAGAAATCAGGCAGCAGACAAACTCTGGTCTGGATCTCTCATCCCTCAGTTCCAGCGCTTGCCAAACTATGGGATGGAGTGTATGTATTATAAGGCTGCACTCCCAGGCCAAACAGGATAGAAACTGTCTAGTATCCTGGGAGCCCTATATACGGAATTTATTACCATCCCCTGGTTTCTGTCACAATATATATAGAAAATCCACTGTTTGTTTTTGGTGCCTGAGGCACAGGGAGTTAAAGTGACTTGCTTTTTATGTACTGTATTTGGGGGTTGTATTTGGGGGTTTATTGATCAAATTATTATGATGAACTGCCTTTTGAAATTACAGTACTGTTAACTCATGTAGCCACACACCTCCAGAGTCATTCATTTTCTGCAGTTACTTTAGTCATTGTGTTTTTAATCCGTCCCTAGCCAAGCGTCAATTGGCTGACTGCGCCTGCGTGTACTCTAATCCTTTTAGAGATGGGAGCTTGCTGCTTACAGCGCATGAGTCACCTACCCTACCAGCTCCCTCTCTCCACAGAGTCGTTAATCTTCTGCATATTGCCATTGTGTTCTTAATCCGCCCATAGCCGAGCTACAAAGACTCAGTGCGCCTGCGTATAATCACACATCCCCCCCCCCCCAACCCTTAGAGGCTTTGTTTACGGTAACGCTTTGGAAAATCCCCTCTCGAATTTGAAATGTAAATCTGATGTTCAAAGCATTGTGAGAATTGAGAGTAAAAGAACCATTAACTGATTCATGTTGTTTTGTCATTCATTCTTACACTGTCGGGGGGGGGGGGTGGTTGTTGTCAATGATTATGATTAACAGGAAATGAATAAATATTTATTTTATTTTGTCAGGACCCAAAATATACAAATATAAAAATTATCATGAATAATACATACTGTAATGCAGTCTTTATTAAGTTCTTTTGGCAGATTGAAATTGGATAACCATTTAGAAAACATTTGTAAAACATGGGGAAACATGAATAATGCACATTTATAAGAATATTATTTAATAATATATACTGTAATGTACTGTATAATATATATATATACTGTATACTTTATATTCTGTATAGTAATATTATTTTTTCCGTCTTTATCTTTTCCTCATTCTGTCTACAGTACAGTAGTTCATTGAGAGAGGAGAGGTTTTGTGTACATCATTACTGCTGTTTATACTGTCGCGGCCGAGTTTATTCTAACATTTACCTGGTCTCGGCCGCGACAGATACCGGGCGCGCGCTGAGGTGTCCCGTGCGCGCGCCGGAGCCTCTGAGGATCGGTCCTCCGATCGAGGCACCCCACTCCCCTCTCCGGGTCCACCGGGTCCCCCGGAGCCCCCCACTGCCATCCCCCACATTAGAGGAACCCAGGGCTCCCTCAGTGCCATGCGCGCACGTTCCCGATGAAGCGTGACCGCGCATCAATGACGCGCGGCACGCCAAGGGAAAAAACGAGCAAGCTGGGAAACCTCCCGGCTTGCAGCTCGAGCCGAGTTAAAATAAAGTGTGCCGCCTGTGTATACTGTACATTTTTTTGTACAAACAGATTAGACTGGACACAAAAACCCACCCCCCCCAGGCCACCCTTTTTTCCTGAAACGACAAGAAAACAAAAAATCAGTGCAGTTACTGTACTGTACTGTATGTGCATACTGTATTATGGCATTGTGTTATGTGAAGAACTACTGTAGGTGGCTGGTGCTGCTTTCTCGGAAAGAAAAAAATTGAGCAGTTAGTAGGCAGTTACTGTAGTACTGTCAAACTAGTCTACTGTATACTGGAACTACTGTATACTCTGACTACTGTTAAATTCTATGTACTGTTACCTGATGGCTGGTGCTGCTCTCTCTGTAAAGAAAAAACTAACTACTGTATACTCTGACTATCTGGAAAGAAAAAATCTGTGCCATACTTACCTGTGTCATACTGTACTTACAATACTACAGCACAGTACTACTTTCCTGATGCTTGCCCATTACGCGCGATGACAATGGGCAACACAGTGGCAATATGGTCTATATATTTATTGCAGCGTTCCACGGTGAGTACATCGTTCCAAAAACTCATTATGCCTTTCAACAACTCGTCCTTTTTGGAGGGTTTCGCCACTTTCCGGATACGGTCCTTCAGCTGATGCCAGACCATTTCGATCGGATTGAAGTCTGGCGATCTGTCATTGGAAAAAAAGGACAATTAGTTTAAGAGAAACACAGTGAAAACAGTGGGGAAAAAATGAGACACAGTTACCGCACTTACTCCGCTGGCGTCTTCACCCAGTTGATACCGCGCTCAAGGATATGCGCTGTTGACGCGGTGTGCTTCGGATCGTTGTCCTGGTAGAAGCGGTGACCATTGGGGAACTCGCGTGTGATGTATTGCACTATCTCAGGGACAATGTTGTCTTGGAAGAAAGCTTTATTCATGATTCCTATAGAAAGAAAAGAAAAGTGCTCAAAAAACTGCACAATAGTACAGAACAGTGCATACAGTAAGGCAACACTAGTAAAGTACAGTGCATAAGGTTACATAATATTTGATATATTTTACCTTCAAAGATGACAATGCATCCTGGTCCACGCCTAGAGATGGCACCCCACACATGCAGCTTCACGGGGTATTTTGGCCGCGGCTTCAAAGATATGCGGCCTTTTTTGTGGAATGCAAAGCTTGCAAATCTCTCCAGCGACACAGTAGACTCATCAGTGAAGATGCAATCCTGGAAAGTCTCCCCACTGTCGATCCATGCCTGGGCCTGGACCACTCTTTTGATTTTGTTTGCGTCCCGTATCATGGGGTACGCTCTGTAATGACAAGGAATAAAAAAAATTAGCGGCGCAGTACAGTTCAGTACAATTTGCTAAACAACACTTTTACCTTCTGTACTGTCCAGTACTAACCTTACACGTCCATATTTCCATCCAATGCTGCGTCTCATCTTCTTTATGCTGCTCTCGGATACAGTCAGATTGTGCTTTTCCTGCAGAGTGTTTTTAACCCTTAATGCACTCCTCTCATCATTCTCCTCACTTATTTTGTCCACCAGAAGAGTTGTCTCCCTACAATGTAAAGAAAATATATTGTTTTATTAATATGCAGCAATATAAAATGTATATAAATATAATGTTGTAATATAAATATACATCCTATATATACCGTTGTACGATAAATAGAAATATACAAAAAATGTATACTGTTGTACTATAAATATAAATATACAAAATATATATACTGTTGACTATAAATATACAAAATATATATATACTGTTGTAATATAAATATAAATATACATCCCCTGTATGAACAGTACAGTATGTACAGTTTTCTATATTTTTTTTTTGTTAAGTTTTATAAATATACTTACGCATTAGTTACCCTTGGTGCCCTTTTGCGGTCTCTGTTTTTTCCGTATGCATGATTGCACACGGTGGTTGATGGCATAACGAGGTCAGAAGTAGCTAACCAGCGCTGGATAGCAGCAATTCGGTGTCCGCTCGTGTACATCTCCTTAATTCGCATGCTGAGCTCCTTTGAAATCTTTTTAACAGGCATTGCTGCGAGTAGAAAGCAATACAAACACAAGAATGTGTATTCGATGTTTAGTCGATGTGTATTCTATGTGCAGTCAATACACAAAATTGATGGTGTATTTATACGGTAATGCCTCACATTAGAGTACGCCCACTTTCAACACCTGTACCTGGTCGCCATGCATAAAAGGTTACACACTTTGCATAGCCCCCCACTCGATGATCTTTATCTGAACTTGCCCTTGTCCAGATACTGCATTGTGCCATCTGCTTCCATGGATCAACCCCGATTCTACGGACGCAGGAACCCACTCGCCTCTGCCGTGCCTGTCAAGCTGAAAAAGCGAAAGGCGGTTGCCGTTTCCAAACCAAGGCAAAAGCGGCAGGCTAAGTCCAATAAAGAAAATCTTCTGCTGACCCCAAAGGTTAAGGGTTTTCTTAGATGTAAGCCTCATTATGTGAAGAAGATATACGGTGATGTACTCTTGACGCAAAACGAATGGGAGCCAACCCATCGAACCCGCAGACCACTTACTCACATATGCTTCGACGACTCTGCTGTAGCTGTCCCGGAAATCTTCAGCCCGTCTTCTCCACCCCCATCTTCTCCGGTTCCATCCGACGACGCCGCCGCCTCTGAAATCCACGGGTCACTGTCTCCTTTGCTCTTGGACGACTCTACTTCTCGCCCGGAAATCCAAAGGTCACTTTCTCCATCCCTCTTCGACGACGCTGCCACTTCTCCTCTACCGGGTATCCACAGGTCACCTCCTCCACTCTTCCTCGATGTCGATGCCACTTATGTCCATGGAACCCCCATATCATCCTCCGTTGCACCCATCCCCCCAGATGTCCAGACGCCATGCACAAGAAGCAGCTCGTTAGACCGGATGCTGAATGGGATAAGTGTGGATCTCCCCGGGAATTCTTTTGTGCTAGCAAAGATAGATCTGCTTCTGGAGACCATGTTAAATGTGGAGCAACGGATGATACAAATGGATCAACGCATGGATCGACGGATGAAGAAGATAGAGGCTGACATAGCGGGCATACATTATTTGCTCGGTGCTAATGCCCCTGTTTCCCCGACGCCGGAGCAGGGGGTGACATGGATGTGATGAATGGGACCTTCGACCCCCTTCCATCACCAAGCGCACCCCCTCCACCAGAAGATGTAGTGTACATGTATGCTGTTGAGGAGGACATGACAACCCCGTCAAGACCACGCCAGGAGACAACACGGCGACCACGACCAGAGGAAAGCTTCCTCCCAGACAACATACCATCGCCCGTCGCCTCAAGCACACCCGCTCCCAAAAGACCTACACCAGCTCGCATCGATACGGTACCCGACATCACCGTGTGCGATCTGCCACCGGCACTCAGGGAGAAGTATAGGGTGAAGAGTGCTGGTGTACCCAACAAGTATGCCTTGTTCATTTTTAAGCACCATGTTCCCTACTCGTTGTACTGCGACCGGGCCTTCAAACTGAACTACGATGGGAATCGCGTAAAAAAGGCGCTTCCTGTCAATTTAAGGAAAAACATTGTGGATGAAATGCGGCGCTTTTATCCAGTTACAGATTCTGTGATGAAAGGCGTTCGAGACTGCACTTTAAAAAAGGAGATGTTGTTGTGTGCTTTTTTACACAGGACATGCACGACTCCAGTCCCTGGGGGCCGAAAACAGGCACGGTTTTCAAGGTTGCCCTGAAAACCTGCCCTGTTTGCTGCTCTCTAGGACTGTACTGTCGATGTTTTGAATTGCTGTACACTTAAAATGTTTCAACATTGTACAGTATTTGTAAATAAATGTTTTTGTACTGACTCCACCAATAAAAGAACATGTTGATTTGTCTTACAGTACATTGTTTCCATTTGCTCCTTTGGCAGTGTAACAAATGTCGAGGCTTACTGCACTGGTTTTTACTGCCAGACCGCAAAGCCGCAAGATCAGCAACATTGTAAAAAAAGAGCAATGATCGCGCAATTGGTGTGGGAACTAGGGCAATTGGCGTGGGAACTTCTGTTCTAGGGCACCTAGAAATAAAATTCATTTTCCCTATAGATGTTAGGAACCCCCTCACTTGACTCCAACAGGGTCCGACCAGTAATGGCGGTGAGAAAGGGTCACGCCGGCGAGGAGGGTCCTATCATTGAGCGTAATGGCGGAGAAAGCCGCGCTGCTTTGAAACGGCTGTCAGAATGAGCAGAAACCTGGAACCCATAACTCCGGTTCTGTTCAACCTAGAGGGCTCATATTCGGTCACCATGTAGTCCTAGTTCAGGCAGGATTTCATGGCAAATAGCGACCCTCTAGTGGCAACAGAACGGAGTCAGGGTAATCACGCAATTGGCTTGGGAACTAGGGCCTCAGTCAAGTTCACGGCCAATTGGCGTGGGAACTTCTGTTCTAGGGCACCTAGAAATAAAATTCATTTTGCCCATAGATGTTAGGAACCTGGCACTGTATACTGTAGAACACACATAATGTAAATGATACTGTACATGTAGAATAAATGCATAGTTTTATTTTTTCGGGTTTATTACACAGTATACTGTACGACCGGAACAAGGGCAAAAAAACTGTAGACGTGGGGTTTTAAATCCGATTCAGCAATGTGCAGGCATTGTCACACAACGCGATATTATCCATCGAAATCCCCCCATTAGCCGTTTTCTTTTCTGAGGAAAAACAAAAAGAAAAGTTTTAATGTACAGTAATGGTCAGCCCCCTAAAAAAGTACCCAGCCAGCCCCACCAATAATTTTCTCCAGTTCACATGCGCATGCACCTAGCGTTCCACCAATTGTTCAGTATCTGCAGTACAGTACTGTAGAAGCCGCTCAGCCAATGATATTGCTTACAGGAGAATCGCTTGACTTTGGAATCGCACCGATATTTATACAGTATTGTCAAAATAAAAAAAACACAGAAAATAATACGGCAACAATACTTACCATAGTATTTCCCATTCAGCTGGCGCCGGCGCCGGTCCACTGCCAGCCCAGCTTTCTTTATCATCCACATCGATAGTTTGCAGCGGGACTAGTCCACCTATAGTCAGCTGGTGAGGCTGGAAATTGCTTAGGTACATGCAAGTTTCATCAGAACTGCACGCGAAATCCGGCTCAGGCTCAGGGTTGTCACTGACGGCGGGACCATCATTGGAAGCCGGTGCTGTTGCATTGCTTGGCAGCGACTGCCGTTTCTTAGTTGGTTTTAACACGACCCTTTGCCTTTTGCCGCCTTCATGATCATAGATACCGGAAAAATCCGGTGATACACACCAATACCCTCCAACAAATTGTGGCTCAATACGATGAAAACAGGGATCGCTACATAACCTTTTCCTTACTGCACGCTTCCACGTATGAGGAGTTGGCGAAAATTTGTAAAAATTATAGTTTTCCATAAAATACTGATAAATTTGAACAACTGTTGCCATCTTATCCTCTGTTGCATTAATCGCGGCACATATCAAATACGCGTAACTTCTGTCGGGTTTTTGGAAAGCGGGCTGCACTTGAACACTCATGGCGGGCGGGTCTCAGGGGAATACTGTAACCGAAACTGGTCTTTGTCTTTCTTTAATATGAAAAGCCTAAATTGATACATTTTTGCAACCTCTTCCTTCAGTCTCAAGGCCAAGTTACAATGGCACACTGTGGTACAGTATCTTTTTTAAACGAAACACCTGCAAGCCGACACATTACTGAAGCGCATACGCATTACAATTCATGAATATCTGCCATCTGGCGGACACGCGAACCATTGCAGCCTATTAAATCCGAACCATTATCAATAAACCCATCAACCGCGCGTCAGCCGGGCATGACCCGTGGCTGGGAATGCAAAATGAACGCGGCATGCGCCAGATGAAGAGCGTCGCATTCCAGGTACAAGCCAGGGAAAAAATGGTGATTTGTTAGAATAAAAGCTGCCGCAGCAGTATATGCGTAACTAAAGGATAATGTCTCGCGGTGTATGGGGAAGGGAGAGGGAAGGTAGTCAGAGATCCCTGCTTTTAAAGCACCCATAGGTGTGAAATGCGCCAGAGGACTTTTTACCTGTTTTTGTATGTATTTTGTCTGTACATTTTTCGTATATCTTCAGTCATGTCTTACATTTTTTACTTTTTGGTTGTGCACCGCCACCATTTTTTCATTTCAGCTTGGTTGGTGAGTGGGCAGAGCTCATTGTGCTTTGAGTACTTGGGGCCCATCTTGCGGTTTACGTGGGGTCAGCTGAATGTCTGGGACTTGGGAAGGTGCCAGCTAAGGGGCCATGATTTAAACGTCATTGGCCTTACCTTCCAGGCCATGATTTAAGGGTCATTGGTCTTTCCTGTGGGTGGAGCACTCTGGCAGTGTTATCACCTCCCCTTTTGCTGTGTATAAATAAAAGCCATGGCCATTGTACCTGGAGTCTTTGTGTGTGTGCTTTATTTGCGGGATGTTGTGGGGGATTGGGGGAGCAACATCTCAGGCCCTGAGGTCATGTACTGTGTGCAATGCACCATCTGCTGTATGTAGTAAAGGAACAAAACTTATCAGGTTTAAACACAGTACAGATGTAGCAAGACTTACTATTCTTGGTGCTACAAAACACCAACTGTAAATCCCCGGCATTTATTTGCAATCTGCCGTCCCCCGGCAGCCACCGAGTATCATAGGCGAAGATGTTCCAGGCACCTACAGTACGTGCCAGCCACACATACTGAACTACACTAACATAATTATAATTATTCCGGCTGACCGTAGCTGAGCCACAGACAAGCTACGGCTTGCGCAACAAGGTGTTAATGCAGTAGCATCTTGCACCTTCTCGCACTCACGGGATGCGTAACTCTTGCTACATCTGTATGTATATCAAGTGTAACAAACGGGAGTGTTGAACTAAAAACTATGCAAATTGCATCATTTTTACAGTGTCAGTTTGCATCAATGTATGAAGATGAGTTCCATCAATTTTGCTCCTCTTGCATCAGATAGTAATTTGGGGAGTAGCTTTAGAGCAGCTAGGGTAATAGTTGCATAAAGCAATTAATACATAACCCCAGCATTATCAGATGTTATCAGATGTTCTGTTTTCTGGGTGCTGCTTGTTCAAAGTGTTAAGGTAGCTTCTCCAAAAGCATACTGTACCTAAAAGAAAGAAAAAACAAAACGTATCAAGAATTTTCTAGAATAAATACATGGATAATATGTCCTTACAACAAAGTACTGTAGATGAGAACAGAAGAAAATATAAATCTTCCAATCTGTTCTGATCTTGGTATTATGTCAGAGGTGACAGGACAACAGAAACAAAGATGCTTATTCTATGTTCGCCAATGTGGTCAATTGGACCATTTTGCTTGAAATTCCCCTTTGAATTTCTGCCAAAAACGTCTCGATCTGCTGCTTCGGCGGGTATAAACTACGTCTGTTAAGCAATTATTCTATAAACTGTGATAGCGTTGATATGGCGCAGTCACACCGATTGTCCCAATGAAGTCAATAGGGTTTTCCATGCGATGGTTCTGAATCAACGCTATCGCAGTTTAGAACAAGTGCCTAACGGTTCTATTTAGCTAAGTCTTCTGGCTGCACAATGGCATCAAGATTGGAGAAAAATAAATGCACAGTATAAAAAACAATATTTGTGTGGATATCATATTTTTCTACCGTTTCAGTGTTTACTTGCAGCATGTTTAAAGTATCAGTGATATTAGTTAGGTTTTTTTTCCCAGTATCAGGGTAAAAAAACAAGGTAATATTATACTTATTATTCAATGCAAGCTTATCATTAAGACAAGTAGCACCAGAAAAATGTAATTAATTTGACAGTGAAAGCCTTCATTAATTATCAAGCATTCCCAGAAGAGGCCTTCAAGAGCTAAGGCTGAACATGATCTGCCTTCAAATGACTTATTTTGCATTCTATTTACCATTTTTTGATATTCAGCGCCCTAACAAATAAATATGTCCTAAGTGTTGTGAAGAATGGTCAGATGTCCATCTTTAATTTTGCCTAAACATTAACTTGCACGCCGTATTCAAATATTTAATTTCCCCTAATGTCTTGAGTTAAAGATTAGAATAAACTAAGTCTAGAGGAAAGGTTTCTGCTCAGATTCACATGGGAGTGTCTTGGTTCAGACACGTTGCTCAATGTGATATTGCTCATCATGCATGCAGTTACAGCAGGGGTTTTCAATTACAGTCCTCAAGACCCTCCAACAGGTAAGGTTCTAAGGATTTCCCTGCTTCAGCACAGGTGGCTCAATATAAGAAAATACTGAGGCTGTTGGTGTACGAAGCCAATAAATAAATAGGAAAATAGATCATATTCTGGTTTTATATATTAAGGGACTTATGTATCAAGGCAAAAGTGATACAATTTTGGGGCAAAATAATTACACTAGATATAAAAAATGTAATTGAAATTTTAGACTTTTTGTAATACATCTGGTAAGATTGATTTTCCACAGAATTGCACTACTTTTTTGCCTTGGTACATCAACCTCAATATATTGTTTTTGTAAGTATGTATGTATGTGTAGCGGAGTCCCCCTACCCTACCTCCGGTGAGGGGACCTGCACCCATGATCGGGAAGAGTGGCAGAGGCCATCTTGACAATCGGGATTACAATTCCCAAAAGCCTCAGTTGGGTCACATGGGCCGTCTCAACCAATCAGGCGAGAGCGGCCATTAGAGAGATTCCTGATATCCTCCGGAGGACAGGAAACACACGGGTAGTCTTGCAGGAGCCGGCAGAGAGGACGACGCATCCAGGGAGCCAGTAAGCCCCTGGACTAGGCCAAAACTCTGCCCTAATGCCCCAGTTAGGGCCAGATCCCTCCAAGGAGTGGAGTGTTATAGGGAAGGCCCTAGGTAGGGACCCTCCCCTTAGAATCTAAGCTGCACTACCGTGCCCGTGGACAGACACCCACGTGGCAAGCTGCGGACTGGGATCAGGCTGCACGTGGCAGCACAGGAGAAGGATCATTTGGCTGGAGATCGCACCGTGGACCGTTCGCTGGATAAGGTGTGAGGGGAGTTGTTGGAGGCCCCGCTGCGTGGGACCTACTACAGCATCATCCTACTGTCAATATACCCTGGTCTGGCCTGAGACCAGGAAGGTACCATCGTGCACCATCACATCACAAGGGGGTAGCGCTACAGTACCTCACATTTGGGTGGGCCTGCTAGTGTGGACATGCCCACATGGTGGAGGTGCCCAAGGCACCCTCAGTACTTTGGGGGGAAACCCGCTGAGTGTTGTTATTACATATTATCCTATAGTATTGTTATATGTGTGTCAGTAAATACAAGTTATATATTATCTGGTGTGATACTGTTTATTACTGACTGTATTGGTTCCTATGAGGAGTCATCCCACCAACGCTGGGATCCCTCATAAGTGGAGGCTCTGCACTAAGAGAGAGAAATCTCACCCCAGGCTACCGGAAGTGGAGGCTCAGGCCTCTTGTGAGCGTACAGGTATCAGCTGCACATGTAGTAGCCCGAGGCTTCCCTTAAGCATAAAGAAAGGGGGCTACATATGTTTATCTTTATTTATATAGTGCTATTAATGTATATAGCGCTTCACAGCAGTAATACAAGTGAAATAATCATATAAATAACAAATAATACAATTAACACATAATGGGAAGAAGTGCTTCAGATATAAAAGTAACATTGAGGAAAAAGAGTCCCTGCTCCGAAGAGCTTTCAATCTAATTTATATTACACTTTAATTGTATGCTGTGTTATCAATTTTTTTTTTTAGAAGCGGTTTCATTCTGGCTCTGACAATCTAAACAGTTTGTCAAAAATGCCTCAAATTCATTTTTATTTGCTCACAACTGCTATTCTAGTAGCTCCGTTATGGAAACCGTTTCTAAAATCCTGCAGCTCTTCTAGCTGCCGCATGGAACCTGGTGCCGCCTCCTGCACGTGTCGCGCGTCTCTTCCGCGTGGCACGCACACGCGATGACGTGCAACGATCCCCAGCTGCATGGCAAGTCTCTCTCTTCCCTGCCTTGTTGCCTGCAGCCTATCACAGCTTTGCTGGGGCCATGCCTCCGCTCCACCCCCTGTCCCCATTGGCCTGTCCTGCCTTTAAATACTTCCTGCTTCCTCATATGCTTTGCTCAGCATAATCCTATGTAGCCTCTCTAAAGGTCACTTAGTTTGTGCAGTGCTCTCTCTCCTTTGCAGTTAACCTCTTGTGTACTGACTCGGCTTGTTTGTGGACCCGTCTGGATTTTGGACATTTGGCATACCCTCGAATACGGCGATCTCTCCTACCCTTGAACACGGCATACAGACTCAGACTATGCTGCTCTCTCCAATCCCAGACCACGATTTACGGACCCCTACTATCCTGTCTTTTCTAATCCCGGAACTCGTCAAGTATACCGCATTTCCAACATTCTCCAACCCAAACCCGGCTACGTGAAACTATCCGCCTTCCAGGCACGCCTCCGCCGCTGCGGGTGTGTGATGTTATACCTTCCCACCTCAGTGCCAGGTCTTGTCTTGTTTGTGGGCAGCGCGAGCGTTACAACCATGGGCATCTTGGAGTGGACAAGACCTTTGGGTTAATACAGGACCGGTTCTTCTGGTCGCGGATGAGAGAGTCGGTAGAACACCATTTTCATCGATGCTCACGGTGCATCCAACGAAAAACACTCTCTACCAGAGCCGCTTCAATGGCTCATCTGAAGAGCTCGGGTCCCCTGGACCTTGTGTGCGTGGACTTTCTGTGTATCGAACCAGATGCCCGAGGCATCGGCAACGTACTAATGATCACAGACCACTACACCCAGTACACCGAAACCTTTCCAACCAAAGACCAGAAGGCCATTATGGTGGCCAAGATATTATGGGAAAAGTACTTAATCCTTTATGGACTGCCCAATTGCCTGCATTTGGATCAAGGCCGGGACTTCGAAAGTAATCTCATCAGGGAGTTGCTTAAGCTGTTAAACATCACCAAGTCCCGAACGACTCTTTACCATCCAGAGGGAGATGCTCTGCTGGAGAGGTTCAACTGGACCCTCCTGGACATGTGCGGCACCCTAAAAGGGTCTCAGAAGAATGAGTGGAGTAAGCATGTAAGCATGGAGTAAGCATGTGGAGTCCCTGGTGCATGCCTATAACTGCACCCACCAAGAATCTACAGGGTTCACTCCCTACTTCTTAAAGTTCGGACGAGAAGAGCGGCTTCCTGTAGACATACGTCTGAGGGTATCGACCGACGGGGTACCCAACAGGACGCATTTTAAGTACAGCACCTCGCATAAAGCCTGCAATAAGCCTACCAAATAGCAGAAAAGGCATCAGCTCATCTGACGCTGGTAACCAATGGCGCTATGACCATAAGATCCATCATCAGGAAATCATCCTGGAGATGCCGTGCTCCTTCGCAATTTTGGAATCCCCGGCAAACATAAACTGGCCGACCGTTGGCATGACGGAGTCTACGAAGTGGAATCTCAGATTCCAGGCCTCCCGGTCTACCGCATAAGAGACGCGGATGGCCGAGTAATGGTCTGGCACCGCAATCATCTCCTGCCTATCCCGAAAGTGGGGGATGACGAGCCAGAGATAGACGACACCATTGGCCGGCGAGCAGCAAGGTTCTGAAGAAACTGCAGAAACTAATTAAAACAGTCGAAGATCCGATGGAAGGACCCTCTAGTAGGACAGACCAAAGTCAAGGGGCACCTCCAGGAGGAGCACTGGGTGGCTCCAATGAGCACTCCTTTGGACCCCAGAAGTCTTTGTTTTATACTTCACAGAGACATTTCAGAGACTGCAGTACTCCCAATGAGAGAGACTGAGCCTCAAGAGTACGGTCACTACGCCCCTGAAGGAGTTGAAGAAGAGCTTCGCCAAGGCCAATGTGTAAGGTACCCTCCCAACCGGGTAGCCAATGATTCATTTGGGGCACCCCACAATGAGGCTCAACAGTGGACTTGAAGCAAAATGAAATCGGTCATTGTGATGTTCACGGAAATGTATAACTTTATGTAGAGTTATGACAATGTGCTACGTTGTACATATTGCAATGCATTTTTATTATATAATATGGTTGTGAATATGTGCTACACTGTTCCTAAGCTGGGATGTTGGTCTTTTCACCAGGGGGAGAATGTGGCCCAGTGCCCCCTGGTTCCCCTTTCATCCCCTTACCTTCCGCTGCGGCTGCGACCGGCAGCGAAAGATGTGGAGAGTGCGGGGATGGCTGTGGGTGGTGCACGGAAATTGTGGAGGCAACCGAGTTGGCCGGAGGCTTCCGGCGGCTCCCCTTGCAGGGCGCTGCCATGTTGATTATGCGCGTGCATGTGCAGTGGAGTTTGCGCATGCGCAGGAACAGAAGGAGCGCGGCAGCCATTATTTGGGATCTCACATGTGCAGAGGACTCTTCTAGTGGCAGCCATTAAAGATACAGGGCTCCGCAGGGACTACAATCCCAACAATGCACAGGGGCAGCTAGTCAGGAGCTGGTACAGAGCCAATAGGGCTGCAGTGATTCCCTGCTCCTAGAAAGAATACATTGGGTGTGCTACAATCCATGCCAGTCGGAGCTGGGACAAGGAGAGGGTAGGGTGTGTGTGCAGGGTGTCTGTGGTCCCAGCACTAGGCCAGAGACCCCCATAGGCCCCAGCTAATCCTCGGCTTTCATGTAAAGCTTGTGGCTGCTACAGGGACAGACCCTTAGACAAGGACTCTACCCTTTTATCTCGTTAGTGTCAGGGACACAGCAAGGGACGCCGTGAAGCAGATGCGGCATATGATCTGGGACCAGACCACCAATGCATACAGAGACTGTTGAGGTTGGAACTTCCAGCTGGATACCACCCCACATGGAGGCGACTCATTGCTGATGACGACGGCGTGAGACCGGACGGACCCCTGTCTCCAGTCGGCACTACTGGGTGTTGGAGCACCCGGCAGGTATCTCTACATTTCCAAGTGCACCAACAATAACACTTTAGTTGTGGGCAGCGCTGTTATACATATTGGGTGGATTGACTTCTGTGGACGCCGGGTGGTTAAGTGCACAGGAGCACATTAGTACTTTGGGGATATCCCATAAGGGTGTGGATGCTGGGTTGGAGGACACTGTGGAGTTACGACCGTGCGTGGCCTATTTGGTGTGGGTTTTGCCTCATTATTTCTATCATCATTTGCGTGCAGTAAACTGTTATCTATACCAGTGTGTGTAGTTCTTGTATTGGGTCCTGTAACGGGGTTATCCAACATTGTTAGGATCCCACACAGGTGGAGGCGCTGTCACCGGACGGACCAGGTACACCCCAGGCTCCCAGCAGCGGAGGTTCAAGCCTCCTGTGAGCCACAGGTAAAGCACCACACACTCAGTAGCCACCACATCTTCTATAGGGTGGGGGAAACTGCCCTACATAATACATAAATATAAAAGAAACAAGTCTAAATCAATGTGGCTAAATAAATAGGTAGGGGAGGAAATGTAAATGTAAAGGAAGAAGGGGGTACAGTATTCAGATTCTTAAAGTCAGAAGGTACGGAGGCATCATATCAGAATTATAAGGAATGTGTAACCCCCTATGTCTGCAAGCAGCACAGGACATGGCCCCTTTAAGAATTTCATTCCACTGGACCATGTGACTGTGCTTAGCCATTGGAATAACAGTTGGTGACAGTTGGAGAGGGAGAGGGACTGAGTAAGAGCTGCATGGAGCTGAAACAGTGAGGATGCAGGCAAGAAGCCATCCTACATATAGGAACCGGCATGTGCCTCACAGAGAGCTGATTGATTGATGAGCGACAGCACCAGGAAGCAGAGCACAGTGAAGCATAGCAATGAGGAACTGGCAGCTAAGACGAGAGACCAGAGGAGATGATCATTGCCTGAGCCCAGAGGCATCAAAGCATTTCAGGAGACAGACAATTGAAGTGATAAGGGAATCCCCCTACAATCAGAGAAACTGGTACCACACTAAGGGCTCTATGCAGTAAGTGCCGAAAAGCCGTTTTTCGCCATTTTTTCGCCAAAATTGCCTTCCCGATTCAGTAAGCGCCGATAAGTGGGAAAATCTGCAATTTTGGTTGCCGATAAAAACTTATCAGCAGCCGGGTGCCGATAAGCCACTTTTCGCCACTTTTCGCCACTTTTTGAGATCGGCTGAATTCAAGTAGCCCCGATCAGCATTTCGCTGCTGATCGGCACTCCAGAATTGAGATTTGAATGCCAATTCGTCCCGCCAACTAAAGTTGGCAAGTTGGTGGAGGAGAAGCATCGGCAAGGTCGACACTTAGAAAAAATCAGGCCTTTTTCCTAGCTGGGATTGATGCCGGGGGTCTCCGGAGCTGATACCAGCACCGGAGCCCCCCGGCATGCATCCGAGGCAGGAAAAATGCATGTAAAGCCCACTTCATGACCTTAGCGGCTAACCGCTAAGGCAATGAAGGGGTTAACCCGCCGTGCCAGGTTTATTGTGGGTAATGGGGGTGGGTGAAGGGGGTATTTGGCCCTTGTTTCTTGTTTAGGGCTTGCGGGAGGGGGGGGTTGCGGGTGCACTTAACCCCTTCATGACCGTAGCAGTTAATACCGCTACGGTCATGAAGGGGTTAAGCCCTCCCGCTACCCACCCGCAAGCCCTAAACAAACGACCATTGGGGCCAAATACCTTCACCCACCCCCGCTACCCACAATAAAAAAATACACACACAACAGCCCCACACTAAATAAATAAATAAATATAAATATATATATATATATATATATATATATATTACCCCAACAACCCCTATAACCCCCTAACATACACATATATGCACATCAATGATACTATAGGCTGGCGGGGGCCCTTGGGTGTTACCCACAGGCCTGCAGTACCAATTATGTGCCCCCCCAATTAATGTCAAAACACATACATACTAATAAATTACCCCCTCCCCCCCTAACACATACAGTATAGTAATGGGCAAAATTACTATTATCCACAAATGGATAATAGTGAATGTGCCCATTTTAAATACATTAAGAACAATAAATACATTAAATACATATTGCACTCACCCATGTCCGGCTGCCTCATCTTCATCATGCCCATGCCCCCTCCGCTGCTGCAAAACAGAAATAAGAATAAAAACATCCAATGTAATGTCCCCTAACCCCTTAATCCCCATAGCGGTTATTAACCGCTACATGCATTAAGGGATTAACCCACCCTCACCCACCACTCGTGAGGCCTACATACCCTCCCCCACTAACCCCCCAGCCCGTGATGCCTAACCACCCTCACCCACTACCCACAAGGGAGGCCTACCCACATACCCTTGGGGACAATACCCCCTCCCCCCACCCCCAGTACCCACAATAAAAACAATACACAGCCCCACAATAAACATCATTCTATTTATTAAATACATAACCCACTCCCTGTGCCCCCCCCATAAATACATGATTTATCCTTTTACATACAGGGTTCATACCCCAACCCCACGCGAGTCCCAGCGGGCTGGTGGGTCACCTGACAGACCTACAGGGTACCAGCAACATGTTTCACACAGGTTCTGGAGGCCTGTTGGTGGGTCCCGCCAAGCGCCATGGCCCCCAGGTGGTCTCTGCGGGTTCCCGTGGGCCACAATTGGGTCCCCACGATAGGCCCGCGGATGTCTGGGAGCCACGGGTCAGACCCACAGGTGTCTGAGGGGCCTCGGGTGGTTCTCACGGGGGTCTGGGGACTCACGAGTGCTCATTACGAGTCCGCAGTGCCCCCACAGATGTGAAGCCACCGGTTCTTCCCCACAGACTACGGGTCCATGGTGCCCCCACAGATGTGGGACCACTGGTTCTTCCCCGCAGATGTCACCCGTGGACCACCAGCCTGATACCCGTGAGATACCCGAGGATACCGCAGGTGGTCTCCAGAGGTCCCATGCAGAACCAAGGAACAAACCCTGAATGTAAAATAAATAAACCTGACCTATACATTCAATACATACATCCCCCCCCCCCAACACCTACAGTACAATAATGTGCAAAATAACTATTATCCAGATAGGGATAATAGATTATTTGCCCATTATTAAACACATTAACTAGCATATTCAAATAAATAAAGTACTACTGACCTCATCAATAAGAAGCCCCCGTCGCCAGCAACATCCTTGTCTTTCGTTGCCCACAAAATACATAGCCAATACATTGCAATTACATTCAGATATCAATTAACCCCTTAAACACCTTATTAGATAATAACGCAAAGGTAATTAAGGGGTTAAGCCACACTGGCACGATACCCACCCTTCACCCATTCATTTTTACCATGGCTTCATCATGCAACTATATATATATATATATATATATATATATATATATATATATATATATATATATATATATATATATATATATATATATACACAGAGAGAGAGAGAGACAGAGAGAGCGAAATATATATATATATATATATATGTATATATATGACAAACAAAACAATAAAGCAGCGCCTAGTGAGGGTATAAATGTGAGTATAATATAATTAATAACTATATGTGCTAATTAATTAAAAAGTGACAAATTATTCAATAATTAATTCAACTTAACTAAATGCCTGTGCAAACATTAATTCAAAATAGATAAACAGTGAATAACCAATAAATAATATACACTGTGATAATAGATAATAAACAAAAATGTAAAATAATAAACAAAAATAAAAAATGAAATGACAAAAAACATCATAGAGGGTAAAAACCAGTCTTCAAGACAATAGTCCAATGATGAACAATAAAAGCTGGTGAAGGGGGTCTCCGGCTGCTCTCAAGAAGATTAACCACATCCAAAAGGAATCTGCAGAAAAGAGAGAGGAGAGAGCGCACACCCCATAGTGTAAAACCATAAATTTATTGAAGGGAAGGAGTGAAGGGGGGTAAAAAATGCACTCACAAGGGTACACAATTTAAAAGCATTTCGTGATCATAATCACCACCATCCGGTAAATGCAATAGATTATTTAGAAGACCTTCGATCCCGAAGATGGAAGAACCACAATCTAGCAAGATGTCCTGGGTAAGTGGATAGTTCGAAAACAAGTTCCAGAGATCCCAAAGAATGAAACCTTGCTGACAGGTCTCTGTGGCATCTGGTGCTCGAGTAAATCTTCTCCTGCGCTCCGTGATGACGTAGTGTCTATGCGTCTACGTGATGACGCTCCCTGATGCGTTTCGTCACACACGGGTGACTTTTTCAAAGGGTAGTGGGGGAGGATGATACGGCCACATATATATACCCTAATAGTTCCGTGAACCACCCATAATCAGCTGAGTAGAATACTAAAGGTAATTGGAGCCAGATTAGCTTCTAATGACACAATGAGTATTATAACACTGAGAGAGACAGATACTGCTATTAGAACTGATAGAACCAATAAACACACTAAGGAGCACGAGAGACTAATATACATGTAGATATCATACTAAATAAATAACACACAATATATGCAACATCAAAAACACAATACAAAACTATTACAACAATATGGAAAAATAAGATAAATTACAAAGCTAAGGACTAGACATATAATGGAAATATATGAAAAAGAAAATATATAAAACCAAATAGTTCTTGAATTAATGAATGGATTAATACTTAATGCTAATTGGTATTCAATATAGCACAATGAGGAGGACTGTTAGTACCATAAGAAAGAACCTCAATGGAATAATAATATCAAAAAAAGTTTTTTTACATGTGTATTTTTTAATTTTTTTGCTATATCATTTCTTACCACTGTATGTATGTATGTATGTATGTATGTCTAGATCGATATATACATACAGGGTAAGAAATTATGTTGTTTTAAAAGATTGTTTTGCAGTGTTTAAAATGATTTTGCCTATGCTGCTATGCATAAATGTGTGTCATGTATTTTAAAATTAGATAGATGTAATTTTTGCTATTGTATGGTGTACTTTAGGTCAGGGTGAGGCTTGCTTTTGTATATTGTATTATTTTTGGTACTTATATTTTGTCTGAGGATAACTTGTTCTGTTCAACGATTGAATTACTTAATTGTTTAGTTGTTATGGATGGAATGTAAATTGTTTAGTGATTTAATTAATGAATGCTAATTGATTTATGGTTACTGGATTGGTTTAAATAGTATACTTGTTTGGATCTATTGGTATTTTGTTTGGAAAATTTTATTGTTAACATTCATTTGCAGAATGTACATGGTGCATAGATTGTATGCATCATATATACAATGTAAATGCAATGTTTTGAGTGGCATTTGAGGCTTTTGATTGGCATTTGAGGATTTTGATTGGAAGATCAGATTGGATTATTAAAGGAAATTGATTTTATTGTACTGTGTCTGTATGGAGAAGTGGTATTTGTAGTACAGCATGTTTTTGATAACCCTTCTACATTTATTTGTATATTGGTTCATCATGTGTGAATATATATATATATATATATATATATATATATATATATATATACACAGCTTAACCCCGTTATAGCGCGGCCCGTTATAACGCGAATTCGGTTATAACGCGGTTTTCACGTGGCTCCCGTTTTTTAAAAAAAAATGTTTTTATTTAAAAAAAAAAAAATTGCACACTGCCACACTGCACACACTGCACACACTGCACACACTGCACACACTGCACACACTCTCACTGCACACACTCTCACTGCACACACTCTACACTGCACACTGCACACACTCACTGCTCACACTCCCAGCACACACTCTCACTGCACACACTCTCACTGCACACTGCACACACTCCCAGCACTCACTCTCACTGCACACTGCACACACTCTCACTGCACACTGCACACTGCACACTGCACACACTCCCAGCACTCACTGCACACACTCTCACTGCACACACTCTCACTGCACCACTGCACACACTCTCACTGCACACACTCTCACTGCACCACTGCACACACTCTCACTGCACACACTCTCACTGCACACACTCTCACCGCACACACTCTCACTGCACCACTGCACACACTCTCACTGCACACACTCCCAGCACTCACTCCAAGCACTCACTCTCACTGCACACATTCACACTGCACACTGCACACACTCCCAGCACACACTCCCAGTACACACTCCCAGCACACACTCCCAGCACACACTCCCAGCACACACTCCCAGCACACACTCCCAGCACTCACTGCACACACTCTCACTGCACACACTCTCACTGCACACTGCACACACTCCCAGCACTCACTGCACACACTCTCACTGCACACACTCTCACTGCACACACTCTCACTGCACACACTCTCACTGCACACTGCACACACTCCCAGCAATCACTGCACACACTCTCACTGCACACACTCTCACTGCACCACTGCACACACTCTCACTGCACACACTCTCACTGCACCACTGCACACACTCTCACTGCACACACTCTCACTGCACACACTCTCACTGCACACACTCTCACTGCACACACTCTCACTGCACCACTGCACACACTCTCACTGCACACACTTTCACTGCACACACTCCCAGCACTCACTCCCAGCACTCACTCTCACTGCACACTGCACACACTCACACTGCACACGGCACACACTCCCAGCACACACTCCCAGCACACACTCCCAGCACACACTCCCAGCACACACTCCAAGCACACACTCCCAGCACTCACTGCACACACTCACTGCACACACTCACTGCACACACTCTCACTGCACACTGCACACTCCCAGCACTCACTCTCACTGCACACTGCACACTGCACACACTCTCACTGCTCACACTCCCAGCACTCACTGCACACACTCTCACTGCACACACTCTCACTGCACACTGCACACACTCGCAGCACTCACTCTCACTGCACACTGCACACACTCACTGCACACTGCACACACTCTCATTGCACACTGCACACTGCACACACTCCCAGCACTCACTGCACACACTCTCACTGCACACACTCTCACTGCACCACTGCACACACTCTCACTGCACACACTCTCACTGCACACACTCTCACTGCACACACTCTCACTGCACACTGTACACACTCTCACTGCACACTGCACACACCACACTGCACACACTCACAGCACACACTCACAGCACACACTCACAGCACACACTCAGAGCACACAGTCACCGCACTCACTCACAGCACTCACTCACAGCACTCACTCACAGCACTCACTCAAAGCACTCACTCCCAGTACTCACTCCCAGCACTCACTCCCAGCACTCACTCCCAGAACTCACTCTCAGCACTCATTGCACACACTCTCACTGCACACACTCCCAGCACTCACTCCCAGCACTCACTCTCACTGCACACTGCACACACTCTCACTGCACACTCTCTCACTGCACACTGCACACACTCTCACTGCACACTGCACACATTCTCACTGCACACTGCTCACACTCTCACTGCACACTGCCCACACTCACACTACACACTGCTCACTGCACACACTCACTGCTCACTGCACACACTCTCACAGCACACACTCTCACTGCACACACTCTCACTGCACACACTCTCACTGCACACACTCTCACTGCACACACTCTCACTGCACACACTCTCACTGCACACACTCTCACTGCACACAATCACTGCACACAATCACTGCACCCTGCACACTCCCAGCTCTCACTGCACACATTCTCACTGCACACTGCACACTGCACACACTCCCAGCACTCACTGCACACTGCACACACTCCCAGCACTCACTCTCACTGCACACTGCACACACTCTCACTGCACACTCTCACAGCACACAGCTCTCACAGCACACAGCTCTCACAGCACACAGCACTCACAGCACACAGCACTCACAGCACACTCTCATAGCACACACCTCTCACAGCACACTCTCACAGCACTCACAACACACTCTCACAGCACTCACAGCACACTACACCACACATCCCACTCCCCCTCCCTACCTTTGGTGTCGGCTGCTGAGATCAGAGCAGAGCTGGCATCAGGAGGAGGGGGTTATCGGGAGGAGGGGAGGGGGTGTCCTTAAGGGGGGTGTCGGGAGGGGGGTGTTGGGAGGAGGGGGGGTGTCAGGAGGAGCGGGGGGTGTCGGGAGGAGGCTGGGACTCGGAGGGCCGCGTGGGCTATGCTGAGGAGGGCCGGTAGGTGTGGGGTCCTGTGGGGGAGGAAATGGATGCCGATGGTGGGAGGTAAGGAGCAGGTTGCGGCTTGATTCGCCGTTGCTGGGGGATGTGTAGGGCTTCCGGCAACCTCTTCCTTCCTTCCTCACTCCCTCCCGATCAGGCGCGCGGCGGACATTTTTTTTTAAAATTAGCGCGACCCCGGTTCTAGCGCGGTCGGATCGGGTGGCCCCCGAGGACCGCGCTATAATGGGGTTTAGCTGTGTATATATATATATATATATATATATATATATATATATCTGTATATATATGTGTATATATATAGTTGCATGCTGAATCCACGGTACAAATGAATGGGTGAAGGTTGGGTATCAGGCCAGTGTGGCTTAACCCCTTAATTACCTTTGCGGTTATTATCCGAGAAGGTGTTTAAGGGGTTAATTGATATCTGAATGTAATTGCAATGTATTGGCTATGTATTGGCTATGTATTTTGTGGGCAACGAAAGACAAGGATGTTGCTAGCGACGGGGGCTTCTTATTGATGAGGTCAGTAGTACTTTATTTATTTTAATATGCTAGTTAATGTGTTTGATAATGGGCAAATAATCTATTATCCTTATCTGGATAATAGTTATTTTGCACATTATTGTACTGTAGGTGTTGGGGGGAGATGTATGTATTGAATGTATAGGTCAGGTTTATTTATTTTACATTCAGAGTTTGTTCCTTGGTTCTGCATGAGACCTCTGGAGACCACCTCGGGTATCTCACGGGTATCAGGCTGGTGGTCCACGGGTGACACCTGGGGGGAAGAACCGGTGGTCCCACATCCGTGGGGGTACTGCGGACACGTAGTGAGCACCCATGAGTCCCCAGACCCCTGTGAGAACCACCCGAGGCCCTTCAGACACCTGTGGGTCTGACACGGGGCTCCCAGACATCCGCGGGTCTACCATGGGGACCCAATTGTGTCCCACGGTGACCCGCGGAGACCACCTAGGAGCCATGACGCTTGGCGGACCCACCAGCAGGCCTCCAGAACCTGTGTGAAACATGTTGCTGGTACCCTGTAGGTCTGTCAGGTGACCCGTCAGCCCGCCGGGGACTCGCGTGGGGCTGGGGTATGAACCCTGTATGTAAAAGGATAAATCATGTATTTTTGGGGGGGCACTGGGGGTGGGTTATGTATTTAATAAATAGAATGATGTTTATTGTGGGGCTGTGTATTATTTTTATTGTGGGTACTGGGGGTGGGGGGAGGGGTTATTGGCCCCAAGGGTATGTGGGTAGGCCTCCCTAGTGGGTAGTGGGTGTGGGTGGTTAGGCCTCATGGGGTGGGGGGTTAGTGGGTAGGCCTCCCGAGTGGTGGGTGAGGGTGGGTTAACCCCTTAATGATTGTAGCGGTTAATAACCGCTATGGTGATTAAGGGGTTAGGGGACATTACATTGGATGTTTTTATTCTTGTGTATGTATTGCAGCAGCGGAGGGGGCATGGCCAGGATGAAGATGAGGATGGCCTTCATCGTGGCAGCCAGACATGGGTGAGTGCAATATGTATTTAATGTATTGATTGGTGTTTATGTGTTTTAAATACACAGGGGGTGTATGTTGTTAATTGCAATGTTTATTGGGGGCAAATGTCCCCAATAAACATGCTATTCTGTCTTAACCCCTTCATTGCACATCCACCACCAGTTTAAGTTCTTTCAAATCTAAGGCTGTCTCACATTTTAACCTGGTTTGTAACTGTTTCATATGCTCATAATATATATTTTCTTTAACTGTGCACGCAATGTCTTGTATATAATGTATACCCTGTTCATTTATGTAACTGTACTTGTAACCATGTATTATTTGTTTTACTCTGTGCCCAGGACATACTTGAAAATGAGAGGTAACTCTCAATGTATTACTTCCTGGTAAAATATTTTATAAATAAATAAATAAATAAATTGCCTTAGCGGCTATCCGCTATGGTAATGAAGCAGCATTTATGTATTTTTTTTTTTTTTTTTTTAACTTGTATTTTTTATTTTTGTGAAAATACAGCATATATACATTTTATTTCCAGTACTGTGACATGCATTATTCATATCTCTTATGTATAACAGCTGAGCGCAAACATTGTCATCAAAACATAGTTATAAGTATTGACATAATCTTAAATAATAAATAATCATAAAGTAAAGTTAGGTGGGGGGGGGGAGGGGAAGAGGGTGGGAGGGGGAGGGAGGACGGGATGCCGCGACTCTGCTCATCGCCTCCGAGACCGATGTCTATTTTAATTTGTTGCTGCTGGGTGGGCTACTCCATCACCGGAGAACGCATCTAGCTACTATTAAAGCAAAACGGTGGAACTCTCCACCCCAGGGATGTCTGTCTGGGCCAGCCAAGGCGTCCAGACTTTTAGGAAATTTTCGCCAGTGTCATTGACTAAACTTGTCAATTTTTCCATCTGGCATATGAACCAAATTTTGTTCCGAATTTTGGGGATAACAGGAATTTCACTTTGTTTCCATAATGCTGCGATCTCGCACCGCACGGCTGTAGCAAAATGAGCTATTAGTTTAAGAGTTGCCTTTGAGAAGCCCTGTCGTGCTCTTCCCAAAAGGAAGAGCCCGGGGTCAAATGGGATGTCGAGGCCTAAAAGCCTCTGAAGCCAATTGATGATTTTTTTCCATAGTGGACTCAGCCGGGGGCAGGACCACAGCATATGTAACAGATCAGCGGGTTCTCCACACTGTCTAGGACAGAGCGGAGAACTACCGTGTACAAATTTGGATAGTCTAAGCGGGGTGAGGTACCACCTCATTAGGACCTTATATGCGTTCTCCTTTAATGTTGTGCAAATCGAGCTCTTAGCAGCTGTTGTTGCTATTTGTGTCCACTCGTCTAAATCTAGGGTCTCCCCTAAGTCTGTTTCCCATTTTAGCATGTAGCCTAGTTTGTGGGTGACTTTAATTCCAGAACCGATCACTTCTCTATACATCTGCGATGTGAGTCCCTTCGTATTAGTCTCATTCAGACAGAGCTTTTCGAAAGTTGTCAATGGTGGATATGGGGTTGAGTTGTTGTAAAAGGCTCTGATCTGGAGGTATCTATAGAATTCTGATTGTGGGATATTTTTCTCTTCTCTAATTTGTGCAAATGATATGAGTTTGTTGTCCACCACCAGATCTTGTAATCTCATAATATTATGCTGTTTCCAAATTTGAAAGTTAGCGCTAGGCATACCCGGAGCAAAGTGTGGGTTACCCCATAGGGTTGTCATCAGGGATTTTTTGGACGTAAGTCCGCATCGAAATTTGGTAACATCCCAGATTGCTAATGAGTTGGTCATTGAGGATAGCGGCTGAAGTATAGCGGATTTTCTTGCTATTTTTGGAGTCCATAATAGGTTGCTTAGTTCCAATGGGGAACAGGCTTTGCTTTCCAATGCGACCCATCGCTTCAAATCAGGGTTTGTTTGCCATTGGGAGAGTTGACATAATTGGGCCGCTCGATAGTATGAAATTAAGCAAGGTACTGCTAAGCCCCCTTCTGTTGGGTGTTTCATTAGGATCTGACTATTTATTCTAGGTTTTTTGCCTCCCCAAATAAATGTAAAAATGGCGGATTGTAGATCTCTAATTTCCTTCAAATTTAACGGTACTGGGAGGGTTTGGAATAAGTATAAGATGCGTGGGAGAACATTCATTTTTATGCTATATATTTTTCCTATCCAAGAGATATTGAATTTCGCCCACCTTCTTATATCCTCCTTCAGTGCTTTAATTAATTTGGGATAGTTTGCTTTATAAATTGATTTATATTCACTTGTAATAAATACCCCTAAGTATTTAATTGCCTTAGGTTGCCAGCGAAAGTTGAAGTTTAAAGAGATCAGTTTTTCTTCTGGTTTTGGAATGGTAACGTTCAGGGCTTCTGACTTTGACTGGTTTATTTTAAATCCTGAAATTTTGTTGAACTTATCTAATAGGCTGAAGAGGTTAGGGAGGGAGGTGAGTGGTTTAGACAAGACCATTAGCACATCGTCAGCATAGAGGGCTATTTTGTGGGATTGATTATCTAATTTGAGACCGGAAATATCCGGATTCTCTCTCACATGTGCCGCTAACGGTTCCATGCACATGGCAAAGAGTAAGGGCGAGAGGGGGCAACCCTGTCTCGTGCCACTCTTGATCTTAAATATGTCCGAGGGGTAGCCTTGGTGCATCACTTTGGCCGTCGGACCAGAGTACAGCGCCATAATAGCTGATATTAATTTATTCTCGAAACCAAATGCTCCAAGTGTAGCTTTTAAGTATGCCCAGTCGATCCTATCAAAGGCCTTTTCTGCATCTAGACTTAACACCATAATTTTTACTTTTTGCGATTTGGCTACTTCTAGCAGATCAACGATTCGACGGATATTATCTCCCGCTTGTCTATCTTTAATGAATCCGACTTGATCTGGGTGTATTAGTCTAGGTAGGATCTGACTTAATCTATTGGCAATCAATTTAGCATAGATTTTAATGTCCGTGTTGATAAGCGAGATAGGTCTATAACTTTTACAATCTAATGGGTCTTTGCCAGATTTATGAATTACGGAGATTGACGCTTGGAGCATGTTTTCGGGGAAGGGTTGTCCTGCCAAAACCGCGTTGAACATTTTGAGCAGGTATGGGGCCAAAATTTTGCTGAATTTTTTATAATAGAGGCCCGAGAAGCCATCTGGACCCGGGGCCTTCGAGGTCTTAAGGTTGTCTATAACTAGATCTAGCTCTTCTATGGTAAAGTCGAGACTCAGTCGCCCTCTCTCCTCAACCGTCAGCTTTGGTAGTTTTGAACTCGAGAGAAATGACTCACGAGATCGTTCGGTATTTTGGTTATGTACTATTTTATCCCCATTATATAGTTTCTCATAGAATGACTTGAATTCTTCAACAATTACAGATGGATTGCCAGAGATAGAGCCCGAGGATCTTTTAATGGCTTGTATACTATAATTAGGGGGTCTGTCTCTCAGTTTGTTGGCGAGCATAGTATCTGGCTTATTTGCTTTATCGAAAAATTTCCTCTTTGACCAATTCAGGGACATATCAGCCTGGGATGTTAATAGAAGATTTATTTCTATTTTGGCATCTCTTATTGGTTTGAGTAGGTTGGGGTTATTGGATTGTTTATGTTTGTCTTCTAGGGTTTTCAATTTAGGTTGTAGTAAATTTAACTTGTATTCACGTTCTCTCTTTTTTCTAGACGCTATACTAATAAGTGTGCCCCTGAGCGTGGCTTTATGAGCCTCCCATAGGGATAGATAGGAGTCTACTGAACCATCGTTCAGTTGGAAAAATTGCTCTATTTCGTTGGCCACTAATTGAGCGGTGAAAGGGTTCTTTAATAGGGCTTCATTAAGTTTCCAGTTTGCTCTAGGTCTGTCCAGAATTAGCTGGGTGCACCGTAGCTCTATAGGCGCATGATCTGACCATGAAATATCATGGATCCTTGTATGGGAGATCTGCGGGACCAGTCTGCTAGAGATAAAGAAGTAATCGATTCTGCTATAAGTTGAATGCGGGTGGGAGAAGAAGGTATAATCCCTGTCGTGGGGGTGTTGTTCCCGCCATATGTCTAGCAGTTGGTTTTTTGCTAGACCCCTACGTAGGGCCTTTGGGATAGCCTTTGGGTAACGCTGAGTTTGATGTGACCTATCGAGCTTGGGATTTAGAGCTAGGTTAAAGTCTCCTGCTACAATTATGGGACCCTTGGCAGTTGTATGTAGTTTGTTGAAAAAGGTCGTGAAGAATTGTGGCTCTTGGATATTGGGGGCATACAGTGTTGCCAATGTTAGTGGTTGATTATTTAGGGTGCCTATTAGGATTAGGTATCTGCCTTCCTTATCTTTGAGGGTTTTCTCTAGATGGAAAGGGCATTTATTGTGAAAGATGATGGCTACTCCTCGTTTTTTTGTAGTAGACGAGGAGGTATAGAATTGTCGGAAGTGTTTGTCCAGGTATTTTGGAGTGTTCTTAGAGCTAAAGTGTGTTTCCTGGATTAGGATAATGTCCGCCTGCTTTCTTTGATAGTCAGTACAAGCTACCTTTCTCTTGCTTGGGCTATTGAGGCCTTTTACATTGTGAGATAATATAGTCAGCCCCATGGTAAGATGTATTGGAGGGCTAGTGTAAGTGGGATCTGTGTGTTATACAGAGTGGTGGGGTGTGGTACCTGTACATCCAGTGTCTTTGGAGCGAGTGTGTTGCAGAGGCGGTCATTGATTTCGGACAGATGTCGCGGCATTCCGGTGGGGAGGGGAGGGGGAGGAAAGGAGACAAAAAACATTAGTAACATAAACAACAGTGGAGAACCAATAAGGGTCAAAGACTCTTGTGGATCTCTTGCCTTTGGGAGGGCAAATTGCCAGCAATTATCTGCACAGCCTGTGCAGTTGCCCCTGGAGTTTGGGGCATGCTCCTCCCAGAGGACTTTGTGGCTTGTCCTATAATAGGCTAGGACATGCCATGTCGGCTTCATGACGATAGCCAGGGAAGGGAGAAGACTCCCCCTCGACTTTTGTGGATGAAAATACAACTAGCGTGAACTTTGCATAACAACAATTTTTTTTTTTTTTTTCCCCCATTATTTTTATTTTATTTTTTATATGGGGATAAGGTAACCCAGAGACCAGCCAGGCGGACGCTATGGTGGATGTCTGCATTAAGGGGACAGCTACCTGTCAGGAGAGTAGTTCCTCATAGGGAGGGATTTATACTAGGGGGGTCTCAGCTGTGGGATCAGTGCTCTTACGATGCTAAGAAGGGCATTGATAATGTGGAGATCACTAGTTAGCACCTCTAGCTCACAGTCCCTCCCTTGCTTGTCTTCCCCAGGTATCGCACAATATATATATAATACAGGCGGCAGGGGGGGGGAGGGGGCGAACCATGACTCTCTTTCTATATAGTGGCGGTCATGCCCCGTGTCCCGTCGCCCCCACCCCACCCAACCCCCTCCGATAAACACTGACCCACCCCCCCCATCACATTGGGTGTTCTGTGCCACTATGCCCATGGGTGTGCACATTCCCCCCAGGACTAACGGGAAGTCCTTTGTGATGACGCCTCCATGACGCCGCAGGATCAGCTGTCCACACCGAGGGGTGAGTTGGGCGTGGATATGGGGGGAGAAGCGGCCGCCAGATGCGTCAACCGCATATATCGGGACTCTTTAGTGTGCCCCCTGTAGGGAGTGGGGGGCGCCCCCGTCATCTGTGTCTCCCTCTTCTGCAGTGCTGCATGGACCCTTCAAGATGGCTGCTGGCCGCCTCCGAGTGCAGAGCGCTTCCGCGGGGGTAGCAAGATGGCCGCCGTCTCAAACCAAACTTTTGAAGGTCCCAACTTTATGGACAACGTGGATGGACAAACGAGCAGTCCAGTGGTCGTGCCGCTTTAAGGCTCAACTGGTTGTTGCCGGACCTCAGTTAAGGGCCATATCCCGTGACTTGCTGCGTTGGCGAGTCACTCGGTTCCAGCCCGGCTCCGGGGAGGCTGTTTCTGCGACTTGCAGGTGCGTAATTTGTTCCTTGAGGCCCAGCTTCACTAGAAAGCGGTCTTGGTCTTCAGGGGAGCGTAGTATGTGTGCGGCTCCATTCTTTAGGACCTGGAGACCGAAGGGGAATACCCACCGGTACCTGATCCCCTTGTCTCGGAGGAGTCTGGTGACCGGGCCAATGGCTTTGCGCTTAAGCAGGGTAGTCGGTGAGAGGTCCTGGAAAATCAGGAGTTTGATCCCCTCAAACTCCACGGATCCCTTTGCGCGTGCGATTTGGCAGACTGCTTCTTTAATTCTAAAAAAGTGTAGCCTTGCGATGATGTCTCTCGGGGGATCGTTTGGCTGGGGCTTGGACCTGAGGGCCCTGTGACATCTGTCAAGATGGAGATCCGCTTCAGGCCTGTCAGGGAACAGGCTTGTCAGCCATTTTGTGAGGAACTCCTCCGGATCAGCGATCTCCTCAGGGACTCCTCTCACCCTGATGTTGTTGCGCCGATCGCGGTTTTCGGCATCTTCTTGTTTAAGCGCAAGTTCATTTATTTGTGCCTGCAAGTTTGTGGTCACTTTTTCAGTTTTGCGGACCGCTTTGATCGTTGAATCTAGCCGCGTCTCTACTTCGTCGGTTCTGGCGCCAATTCCGGCAATGTCTCTGCGAAGATCAGAGAGTTCAGAGTGTAAGTGAGATTTTAGTTCATCACAGAACTCTCTCATGATCCTGCGTGTCATAGCTTCCGTGGACCGGAGTTCTGATTGTTCCATAGGCGGATCATCCTCAGAATCAGAAGTGACATGCGGTGGTGAGGGTCCCATTCTGTGGGTGCGGGCCGGATCAGTTTTATTAAAGTAGGTAGTGAGAACTGCCTTGGTTTTGCCCGATTTTGTTTTGGCTTGCATCTCTGTATGCTCCTATCGTGATTTAATCCCGTTTTGTGGTGTTCACGCTAGTTTTAGTGCACTTTAAATGCTTCTAGTCTGGCGAGGGGGAAGGAGCTCTTCACTCACGCATCCATTCCCTTAGCCTTCGCGCATGTCCCCAATAAACATGCTATTCTGCCTTAACCCCTTCATTGCCTTAGCGGCTATACGCTATGGTAATGAAGCAGCATTTATGTATTTTAATAATATTGTGCGGAAGCAGAGGGTCTCCTCAGCTGAACCGCATTCATTTGTGGCTCAGAGACCCCCTGCTTCCCGAGTTACAGGCCCCGGTTTGGGGCATCGGCTACAGTGTCACGGCCATATTTATAGCGGGCACGGCGCGTATGGGATGCTATAAACATGGCGACGACACTGCCACCCGATGACACATACCGGGGCCTGTAACTCGGGAAGCAGGGGGTCCCTGGTCCACAAAGCAATGCGGTTCTGCTCAGGGGTCCCCCTGCTCACTGTACACTATTATTAAAAATACATTCGAGCTGCTTAGTTACTATAGCACATAGCCGCAAAGGTAAGGAATGAGTGTTTATTTATATGTGTGTTTTACTGATAGTGTAGATGTGCAGAGGGTCTCCGGAGCTGAACCGCTTCGGTTTTAGGTCCGGGGACCCCCTGCTTCCCGAGATACAGGCCCCTTTATGGGGTACCGGTATCCATCTGCTTTGTTTACATTCCGCGGTCACATGATCGGGACCTTTAAATGCAGAGGGATACCGGCACCTCATAAAGGGGCCTGTATCTCGGGAATCAGGGGGTCCCCGGACCTGAAACCAATGCGGTTCAGCTCCGGAGACCCCCAGCACATGTACACTATGAATAAAAGTTGTTTTGATATGTTTTTATTTTGCCGATGTTTGCGCAGAGAGAGCGGCGGGTCTCTATCTGCTGCAAACACATATCGGCAGAAACGGCCTATCGCCAGGCTATCGGGAGCCAGGCTTTTTTAACACCGGCTCATCGGCGTTTTGCTTTCGCAGTGATTCGGCAGGGATCGCCATGGATTCGGCCCTTACTGAATACTGCAAGGGAAAATCGCCAAAATTATGCCAATAGGGAACACTTGCCGAAAGCATTTTTTCGGCGCTTAGTGCTTGAGGCCCTAAGTTCAGTAAATGCCCAAACCATAACATTTCAAGGACAATTTCCATGAGCTCAGTACCACAAGATTGGTGTAAAGCAGACGTGGTGCCTATTTTCCAAAGGAAGCTAGATCACAATCGGGGAATTACAGACCTGTTGTCACGCTGCACTCACCACAAACAGGACTAGACCGCGGGGCTGGTGTGGGGATGTATATAACAGCCGCCCTACAACCACGGAGCCATGTCCGGAATGCGTTGTCGGAGTCGTGGAGCTGGGTCGGGGCAGGAGAGTTCGGGGAAGCCGTGGTACTTGCCGTGATCCGGAGTTGGAGAGAGAAGAATCGTCATATCCGAAGCCGTGATCGAGGAGAGGAGTGAGAAGAATCGTTGTTATCCGAAGCCGTGATCAAGGAGAGGAGAGAGCGGGGGACCAATAACAAGTCGAAGTCAAGGGGTAGAGAAGAGACAGGTCCAGGTACAAGCAGGTATCACAACACGAGTCAGGCAAGCCACAGGAACAGACAAGATCCAAGAAGCAGCAAGCACAGCACAGTGTTTATGTCCAGTTCAAGTGAAAGTGAAACAGGAAGGTATTTAAAGGGGAAAGCACCAATCAGGAACTAGCAGATGATGACCTCACACATAAGCCACGAGCCGATAGGGTAGTGCAGGATTGGCTACTGGTGTAACACAGCTGATGCTGCTAGTGTTCGTTGGCGAGCGGTGTGCGCGCGTACGAGGAGTGCGATGCAGAGTGGGTGCTGTGGTGATACTGCGGGAGCGCGCAGCTGCGTGTGCACCGATAGCGATCTGTGAATGTCAGAGGTACAGCCGTGTGACGCGTGCTGGGGGGCGGAGCCTGGCGGCGATCCTGACACCTGTAAGCTTGACATCAATAGTGGAGGAAGCTACAGTACTTGAAGGTTAAGTACAAGATAATATTCAGGAATACCTCATGGATAACAAAATGATTAGTAATAGTCAGCATAGATTTAGGCCAGCCAGAAGTATAGACCAAACTAACCTATTAGTTTCTTTGAGGAGATAAGTAGACATTTTGCCTATGGTAATGCAATTGATGTGATCTACTTAGATTTTGCTGTGATACGGTACCACACAAACAGTTAGTATACAAAATAAAGGAAATTGGACTTGGCAAAAATATTTGCACCTGGATTTGAAAACTAATAGAAGGATAGACAACAGAGAGCTGTCACAAATTGAACCTTTCTCAGGTTGGTCTAAAGTTGTAGGGGCAGCAACCCACGTTGTAAAGAAGCTCATCTTTAATGTGGTCCTTTTGTAAGAGGCAGGCAGTGTGGAGTTTATCAGGGAAGATTATTGGACTCATCTCTTGATCCTTGATCATTATATCTCTAAATCTATTCCTATATATCTGTGAGGATACAGGGATTGCGGCGCTCACAGCGCGACCCCTCCTCACCTCCGAATGCCGCCGCTGCCATGACACAGCTTCCTCCCTTACCCGACCTGCTCCCGCTGTGCGGGGGCGCCCCCCTCATTCTCGGCGGGCCGACGCTGCCCCGCGGCCTTTCAGGGCTCTGACGGTTCCCTCGTGTCCCGGGCGCGCGCTCTCCGACCTTACAGAGCGCGGGTCGGGCAAGGATAATTTATTCACTGCACTAGCAGTGAAACCACGCCGCCAAATCTCACAAAGGCTACCACTTAACCCTAAAGCTCCCAACCTGGCTGCATATTATAGGAACCAATCCAGGATAGCTCCTCATGTTCCTCCAGGTCTGCCTCCGTTCCCTATTGGTCAGCCGCAATATATAGTACCTGTGTTGCCTCTCTCACATCGCTCGACATAGTCTCTGCTTACAGACGTCTATTCTGGCTTTCCCTTTGCTCTTCGTTATTCAGGTTGAGACCCGGCTTGGCGGATGTTCCTCTCTGGCTCTGGACCCCGGCTCTTACCTGACCTTGCAGCTTCTCTCATCTCTCGACTACAGTTTGGACCTCGACCTCCCGGATCTCTCTCTCCCTGACCTTGGCTAACGGCAATGACTTCGTCTCTTCTGTACTGGTACTGGTACCGGCAAGTATCGCTACACCTATTCACACCTGGCCTGGCAACGCCAAAACACCACACTCCGGACACGCTCCTTCTGCTGCGGGTGCATCCCCACCTCAGTATAAAGGACGAGTCTGGTCTGCGGGCAGCACCGGCATAACATTATGTCGAGCCCACAAGATGCAGACCAGACTGACATGGCCTCCATGAGGATGACCATGTATCAACAAGTCCAGGCCCTAACTGATCAAATGGCTCTCCTCACTCAACAGGTACAGGACCTTTCATTTCAGGCACCACCTGTAGCCGCACCGCTGCTGTCAGCAGAACCAGTATCCGCCGTGACCTCAGGCCCAAAGATCCCGGCGCCTAAACCGTACGCGGAGGATCCGCACGCCTGTCGCGGTTTTCTCAATCAATGCGAGATCCAGTTTCAGATGGCCCTGCAGCAGTATTCCACTGGTCGTAAGAAAGGGGCATATGTGTACAGCCTACTCACAGGGAATGCGCTGGCATGGGCCTCCCCGATTTGGGAACTACGTCCCGAAATCACCCGCGATTACGCAGCCTTTAGACGAGACTTGCGACAGGTCTTTCTCAGGGACGTCGTTCCGTGGCCCAGTACGCCTTAGAGTTCAGGACCATAGCAGCTGAGACACGATGGGACCAGTAGGCTTTAGTCTCCATCTTCTGGCGGGGCTTAACGGATTCTGTGAAGGACAAACTCGCCTCACAACCCAGGCCAGGGCTTCTGGAGGAACTCATCTCCCAAGCCAATCGAGTGGATCAGCGCCTTCAGGTAATCCGCACTCAGCGCCAGCATCCCAGATTTATGCACTTCCGTGCTCCTTGTTCCAGATTCTCTTTAACCACAGGACCTGCCGTCTCCCCGCTGCCCGCTCTGGAGGCTCCAGAACCGATGCAACTCGGAGTCCAACATCCCCGGGCACCGATACGACAATTTCGCCGAGCCGGTGGGTTATGTTACTACTGCGGATCTTCCGAGCATCTGGTCCGTGAATGCCCACTGTGTCCGGGAAATGACCAAGCCCAGTGAGTACGAAGGGTCTCTGGCTGGGCGCCAACTTCCCTTGTCCTCTTCCCAAAAGTGAACTTCCCAAGAAGTTGACCATTCCTGTCTCCTTCTCTGGTCCTACCTTCCGCACTTCCACAGCTGCATTTATCGATTCCGGCGCAGGAGGAAATTTCATTGACCAGACTTTCTCTGCACTGATCCAGATCCTACTCATTATGAAGAAATCTGCCGTAGCCTTGGTAGGGATCGACGACCGTCCACTCACCCCAGCTTACATCTCCTTGGAGACCTGCCCTCTCACTTTTTCTTCTTCTTCCCACAAGGAGACCCTGACCTTAGATGTTATCCATGCTCCTGGAACACCGGTCACCCTTGGCTTACCTTGGTTGCAGCAGCACAATCCGCATATCAATTGGACCTCTTGTGATCCCATAGTCTGGAGGTCAAGGTCAGAGGAGTCATCCCCACCAGCTGTACCTTTGCCTCAAATGCTGGCTAATACATCCAATCCCAAGGGAGACTTACCCGCCCCGTACGCTGATTTTTTGGATGTATTCAGCAAGACTCAATCCGAGCTACTACCCCCTCACAGATCATATGATTGTCCGATTGACTTGGTACCTGGATACACTTTGCCCAAATCCAAATCCTACCCCCTTTCCCTGCCGGAGACGGAAGCCATGGACGAATATATTCGCGAGAACTTGAAGTGGGGCTTCATACGGCATTACACTTCGCCCGCGGGGGCTGGATTCTTTTTCGTTTAAAAAAAGGATGGTAGGGGGCTTCCGGTGACATCACGCGACATGGCCGCGTTCTAAGAGAGTCCTGTGGACCCTGGAGCATAATTATAATAATAAACATTTTCCCCCTGACCTTTCCGGACCCTGCTCCGGCACACTGCAGAGCCCCGGAGAGCCTGATTCGGGCGATCCGACAGGCAGCTCGTCCATAGAAGACCTGCACGAGCGGACCAAGGAGCGGAGCCGAGAAGGAGACGCCTGTTGCGGCTTTTGGGTGGGGTGGGAGGGGGGCGGGCTGGAGATCCGAGGGGGATCCCCTCTCTTGCGGACAACCGGCGGGAGGATGCGCGGCGCCAGCTGCAGAGAGCCATGCCTGTTCCTGAAGACGGCCTGTGGGGGAGGGGGTGGGAGGGATCTGGATGGGGCTAGACTCTATAGGCCACGCAGAAAGACTGTCGATCATCCATATCCATAGAAGCGTACCTGGCCCCCTCTCCCCCCCCTCTCCCCCCCCTCTGCCCCCCCTCTGCCCCCCCCCTCTGCCCCCCCCCTCTGCCCCCCCCCCTCTCCCCCCCCTCTGCCCCCCCCCTCTCCCCCTTTCCCCCCCTTCCCCCTCCCAATAGGCCACCCTCTTCCGCTAGAGATGTACTTTCCTACCCCTCAGGCACAGCAATCAATCATGGTCCCTCGGTTGGGAAAGGGGTGATCCGCAAAGACCCCTTCGGAGATAACAAAAATGGCTAGCCAGGCCCTAATCAAAGTTATCTCCCTTAACGTTAAAGGACTACAGAGTCACAGGAAGAGAAAGCTAGCTCTCCAGGAGATGAAAAGATCCCAAGGAGATATTATCTTTCTCCAGGAGACACACTTCACAGACCACGAGCCGCCTAAAATATTTAATAATACATTCCCGCTGGGCTATTATGCCTCGTTCAGTAGCAAGAAACGAGGGGTAGCCATCTTAATCCGCCAGGGAACTCCATTCAATTTTGTCAAAAAAGTTTCAGACCCATGGGGTAGATTTCTTGTGGTATATGGCTCACTGGCAGGCACGGCGATCGCCCTGGTCAACCTCTACTGTATGCTCCAAACGAGAACCAAGCAGAGTTCTTGAAAACAGTCTTAAATTCAATCGACCCTACCTACCTATCCTCACTGATAGTGGGGGGCGATCTAAACATGGCCTTAAACCCACTGGAGGATAAGACACTCCCTCTTAACCGCCCACATACGGTACTATCCCTAAAGATGGGTACAGCATTTAGAGCAATTATCAAATAATTTTCCCTAGTGGACGTTTGGAGATCCCAACATCAGGGCCAAAGGGACTATAACTTTTACTCCGCACCCCACCAGACCTATTCTCGCATTGATTACCTCTTTACAACAAAGAACATCTTGGATGCCTCCCAAAAAACGGATATAGGCCCGATCACATGGTCGGATCATGCCCCTATCTCTTTAACTCTCTCAGTTCCGTTCACAAAGTCAAGCGCATTTAACTGGAAACTAAACGATTCATTATTGAATCACCCGGAAATAGAGAGGGAAATCAGGACAGCCCTATCAGAGTACTTCAGGAACAACTCAGGTTCAGTCCCATCCTCGGCGGTACTATGGGAAGCCTATAAGGCAACCATCAGAGGTACTTTTATCTCCATAGCATCCCATAGGAAAAAAACCAAGGCAACATTACTCAAAGACTTGACAGAGAAAATAATCAAACTAGAACAGCAACACAAATCCAACCCCATCGGGGAAAATATACAAAACCTTAACAACCGCTAGAAACGAGTTGAAAAAGATCCAACTCGAGGATGTCGAAAAAGCCCTTCGATGGACTAACCAAAGATACTATGATAAGGGCAACAAAGCTGACAGACTATTGGCCAGTAAATTAAGAGGGGTACAAAAGAGGTCCCAAATAACTGCGATCAAGAATAGGTCAGGTCACATATTATATAATGACAGACACATTGCGGAGGAATTCACCAAATTTTATACCAAATTATACTTCCTCAGAACCCAAGAGTAAAATAATAGAGCATCAAGGCTTACGGCAGTCTCGAACTACTTAGATAGCTGCAACCTCCCATCCTTGACGGAGAAGGAGAACGAGACACTTAATGGGAAAATTACAAAAAAGGAATTGGCAGATGCGGTAAAAGCTCTAAAACTATCCAAAGCCCCCGGCCCTGATGGATTCACAAACGCCTACTATAAGAGGTTTCTCCCGTCCCTATCTCCTTACTTACTGGACTTGTTCAACTCCTTTATGGAAGGTGACCCCATACCAGCATCAATGTCAATGGCTAACCTAGCAATAATCCACAAAGAGGGGAGAGACCCAATGCAATGTGGGAGTTACCGCCCCATATCGCTGTTGAACAACGACCTAAAACTATATAGCAAAATACTAGCAAACAGATTAAACCCAATCCTACCCAGACTTATCCATAACGATCAAGTGGGATTTGTCTCGGGCCGTCAGGCTTCGGACAACACCCGCAAAATTATAAATATAATAGACCACATTAACCTTACAAACACCAAGGCAGTTCTCCTGAGCTTAGATGCAGAGAAGGCGTTTGACAGAATCAATTGGCTATTCTTAGACAAAACCTTACAATAATTTGGCTTCAAGGACTCATTCCTAGAGGGGGTCCGAGCACTGTACCAAAATCCATCGGCGGCAATCAAACTCCCGGGAGGCACAGCGCAGAGATTTCCAATAACGAATGGTACGAGGCAGGGCTGTCCTTTGTCTCCTCTCCTCTTCGCCCTGACGATCAAACCCCTGGCGGCCAAAATACGCGAGAGCATAAACATTCAGGGCGTACTAATTGGAGATACAAATTACAAAATCTCACTTTTTTCCCGACGATATAATACTGTCCCTAATCCACCCTAAAACACCACTTCCCAACCTACATAAAGAATTGGTGGAGTTCGGCAAAATCTCGGACTACAAAATTAATAATGACAAATCAGAAGCCCTACACTTAAATGTACCAGAATCGGAAGTTAATTTACTGAAACTGAACTTTAATTATAGATGGAGTTCCTCATACATTAAATACCTGGGAGTGAATGTATCAGGCAACTACCAATCACTGTACAAATATAATTACCCGGCCCTATTCGGGAAAATCAAAAAAGATCTGGACAAATGGGAAGACTACCAGATCTCATGGATCGGAAGTATGATCTCGGTAAAAATGAATATACTCCCCAGATTGCTATACTATTTCCAGACACTCCCGATCCATGTTCCCAGCCCTGAACTTAAGAACATCCAGAATAAAATGTTTAACTTCATCTGGAAGGGCAAAAGGCCCAGGTAGCCAGATCGGTCCTCCTGGCATCAAGAGGAAGAGGGGGCCTAGGTGTCCCAGATATCACAAAGTACTATTTAGCGGCCCAGTTGAGGCAAGCCGTAGTGTGGAACGCAGACCCGGGTCTCTATTGCTGGCGAGATATTGAATCCGACTACGTAAAAACGCCTTCTCTGCAGGCCTTCCTTTGGTGCATAGACAAGGGGGATAAACCACCCTGTAGGTTCGACCTTGGTGCCACCAGACACACCTGGGAAGTTTGGCGGAAATGCAGATCAAAGTTTAAACTAACTGCTCCAGGCTCGCTGCTTACTCTGATCCACAACAATCCCCATTTCCCCCCAGGATGTGAACCAAAACAGTTCGACTACTTCCGTCTGAAGGAGGTTAGGGTGGTTGCCGACCTACTGAGCGATGGAAGGCTGCTGAACTTCCAAGAATTACGAACAAGACACGAGGCCCCAGATCTGAGCCCATTTAAGTATCTCCAAATTAGACATTTTCTCCAAAACTTGTCCCCAAAATTTGAGTATCCTCCCCTCACCAACTTTGAGAGACTCTGCCGAACTAGTACACATCAAACAGCATTGATCTCTAACATATACGCTGGTATGGAGAGAACAGCAGGCTCCTCCACTCACGACTACATGTCCAAGTGGGCGGCGGAACTAAGTATAGACATAGATAGAGAAGACTGGGAGGATATATGGGACGCTGCTTCAGGAACTTCCATCTGTACCACAACAAAAGAGAATATCTACAAAATCATGTTCCACTGGTATCTTACCCCAGTTATATTGAAGCAAATCTACCCCCTGGCCTCAGATCTATGTTGGAGAGGCTGTGGACAGAGAGGAGACATGGCCCACATTTGGTGGTCATGCCCAAAAATCCAAAAATGTTGGCTTTCTATCCAAACTTTAATCCAAGAGGTAACTAGCCTCACATTAGCCCTAGATCCACTGACCTTCCTCCTGGGCAGGCCAATAGAGGAAATTGAGCGCCCAGTTGGAAAATTAATCTCCTCCATCCTTACTGCGGCTAGGTGTGCTGTGGCATTCTCCTTGAAAAAGATATCTCCCCCCTCCATTCAGGCGGTTAAGAGAAGAATAGACGACGTAATGCTTATGGAACGTCTGACGGCGTTTCTCAAACGCAAGACTACAAGTCATTACAAAATCTGGGAGACTCACTGACACCCGAGAGAATCCGATAGGAGAAACTATGACCACTCAGGCCACAACATGAAGGACGCCAGGGTCAGCGGCACAGGGGAGGCCCACCCCCCCATCCCCATTCCCACCCCTCCTCCCCCTCAATCTCCCCCCCTCTCTTTTTCAGACCTCTCGCTCCCCTGGTCACCCGGTGACCCAGAGGTCACGCCACTCTTGGCGGTACACCCCCCCACCCTCCAACATGGAGAATTTGAAAATCAAAGTGTATTAGGACACTGTGATGTGAAATTTGCCTGTAAACTTGCCTGTTTCCTAATAAAAATGTTAAAAAAAAAAAAAAAAAGGACGGTACTCTCAGACCGTGTATTGACTACAGGGGACTGAACCGCATCACGGTGAAGAACCGTTACCCACTCCCACTCATCTCTGAACTCTTCGACAGACTTCAAGGTGCTAACCTGTTTACCAAGCTAGACCTCCGCGGGGCATATAATCTCATTCGCATCCGCAAAGGTGATGAATGGAAGATTGCCTTCAACACCCGTAGCGGCCACTACGAATATCTCATGATGCCCTTCGGCCTATGCAACGCTCCGGCGGTCTTCAAGGACTTTATTAATGACATTTTTCGGGATGTCCTTAACCTTTTTGTTATTGTTTATCTGGACGACATTCTCATTTTTTCTAAGAATCTATAGGATCATATCTCCCAGACGAAGTTCGTACTCTCCCGCCTCCGAGAGAACCGCTTGTTTGCCAAGATAGAGAAGTGTCTTTTTTCACTAGCAGTGAAACCATGCCCCAAATCTCACAAAGGCTGCCACTTAACCCTAAAGCCCCCCACCTGGCTGCATATTATAGGAACCAATCCAGGACAGCTCCTCATGTTCCTCCAGGTCTGCCTCCATTCCCTATTGGTCAGCCGCAATATATAGTACCTGTGTTGCCTCTCTCACATCGCTCGACATAGTCTCTGCTTACAGACGTCTATTCTGGCTTTCCCTTTGCTCTTCGTTATTCAGGTTGCAACCCGGCTTGGTGGACATTCCTCTCTGGCTCTGGACCCCGGCTCCCACCTGACCTTGCTGCTTCTCTCATCCCTCGACTACAGTTTGGACCTCGACCTCCTGGATCTCTCTCTCCCTGACCTTGGCTAATGGCAACGACTTTGTCTCTTCTCTACCGGTACCGGCAAGTATTGCTACACCTATTCACACCTTGCCTGGCAACTCCAAAACACCACACTCCGGACACGCTTCTTCTGCTGCGGGTGCGTGCACATATACATCCCCACCTCAGTATAAGGGACGAGTCTGGTCTGCGGGCAGCACCAGCGTAACGATATCTCCATCTCTTCTTCCTTCTCCACTTCTCAGTTCACATGAACTCCTTTCTTACAGTACCTATTCTCTCTGACACTACACAGCTATACACCCCTGCACTAAAACGCACACCTACAAATCATCCTCATACATTCTCTTTCTTTCAAGGCTTTTCCCATTGCTTCTGGGGATCTCTCACAATCCTGGTCCCTGTCTTATTTCTACATGCTCTCATCCTCGCCTTCCACATGACACTTCTATTCCTTCTAGTGTCAACCCCTCTAACCTCATACCCATTCCCTGTCAACTACCTCCTCCCCTTTTCTCCTCTGCCCTATGGAATGCTCCTCCATTTCCAATAATTTCCTCTCTCTGCATGACTTCATTTTCTCTCACTCTCTGCTCCTCTTTGCTATAACTGAAACTTGGCTCACTCTGTCTGACTCTGCACTGGAAGCTGCCCTCTCTTATGGTGGCCTTTCTTTCTCCTACACTCTGTGCACTGATGGCAGGGGTGGAGGCGTAGGGCTCCTACTCTCCTCTATCTGCCGCTATCGAACACTTCCTATTCCTCCCTCTATTTCTTTTTCCTCCTTGAGGCTCACACTGTCCAGCTTTTTTCTCCTCTCCCTGTCCACATGGCAGTCATCTATCGCCCATCTACTCACCCCCCTTCGGTATTTCCCTCTCACTTTTAATCCTGGCTCTCCTTCTTTCTCTCTTCAGCCTCCCCTTTTCTTCTCCTTGGAGACTTTAACTATCATATTGATGATCCCTCTCTCCCTTGGATTTCCCACTTTCTCTCTCTTCTTTTGGCCTTCAACAGTGGACGGCAGCCAGCACCCACAAGGATAGCCACTACCTAGATCTGATTTTCACAAAAAACCTTTCTCATAACATCTCATATTATCTCTCTCCTCAACTTCTCCACCTCTATCTACCCCTCA
This sequence comes from Ascaphus truei, assembly GCF_040206685.1. Lineage (NCBI taxonomy): Eukaryota > Metazoa > Chordata > Amphibia > Anura > Ascaphidae > Ascaphus > Ascaphus truei. Next base: position 75,988,763 of record NC_134484.1, read on the forward strand.
TTTCTGCAGAGACCTCGTCTCTATTAACCTACGCTCTTTTGATTACACTTTGTGCTCCTCCTTCTCCTCTCTCTGTTCTACTACATACTCTGAAAACCTGATCAGGAACTACAACTCTACCCTATCCTCTTCTCTTTATCTACATGCCCCATCTGTATCTCTGCCATTCTTGTCCTTCTAACCCCAGACCTAGCTAAATTGCCACACATGCAGGCTGCCTCTAAACTCCTTGAACAACTAGTATTCTCTCGCTTTCTCCATTTTCTCACCACCATTCTCTTCTAGACCCTCTACAATCTGGCTTCCGCACTGCTCACTCCACTAAAACAGCCCTCACTAAAATAACTAATCCCCTCCATGCTGTCAAAGACAAAGGTCACTACACTCTACTCATATTACTTGACTTCTGCTGGATTTTATACTGTGGGCAACCCTCTTCCCCTTCACATTCTCCATACTCTTGGTATCCATAACAAAGCGCTATCTCTCCCATCGTACTTTCAGTGTCTCTTTCGCTAACACCTCATCCTCTATCGATCTATCTGTGGGGGTACCCCAGGTGTCTGTCCTGGGACATCTTCTCTTTTCTCTTTACACACTCTCTCTAGGTGACTTTATCACATCTCTTGGGTTCAAATATCACCTCTATGCTGATGACACACAAATGTACTTTTGAACCCCCGACCTTAGACCTGCTGTACAGACCAAAGTTTCTGAGTTTCTCTCATCTATATCATTCTGGATGGTGCTCCGTCGACTCAAACTAAACATGTCAAGAACGGAACTCCTCATATTTCCTCCCAAAACTAGCCATACTACAGTACCTCCTTTTACATTACTGTTAGAAGTACTATCATACACTCACACTCATATACAGGCATGCTGCCTAGGTATTACACTCGACTCCTCTCTCACATTCTCCACTCACATTCAAAAGGTAGCTAAAACCTGTCGTATTTTTTTCCTCAACAATATTACAAAGATGCATCCTTTCCTCTGTTGCTCTACTGCTAAAACATTGGCACAGGCCCTCATTCTCTCCCATCTCTACTTCTGTAACCTCCTACTGTCTGGCCTTCCTGCCTCTCACCTGTCTCCCCTACAATCTATCCTATATGCGGTTGCCAGAATCACTTAACTCTTTCCTAAATATGTCTCAGCATCTCCCTTGCTGAAATCCCTCTCCTGGCTTAACATCAAATCCCATATCAGACACTCAATTCTCCTAGTCACTTTTAAGGCTTTAGACTCTTCTGCCCCTCCTTAGATCTCAGCCCTAATTTCTTGACAATACACCATCCCAACTCTTGCGTTCTGCTCAATGAATATCTTCTCTCTACCCCTTTTGTGTCTTAAGCACTCTCCCGCTTTAAACCTTTTTACTGACTGTCCCACACCTCTGAAATGCCCTTCTCCTCAATATCCGACTAGCACCCTCTCTATTCACCTTTAAGACCCATCTTAAAACCCATCTCCTTAACTAAGTATATGACTAGCTCTGTGGCTTGTCTCCTTGCCGGTGCACTTACCAGAACACCTTTCTACTGTCTCTGTATGTTCTTCCTACTTACCAATTAGTTTGTAAGCTCTTCGGGGCAGGGACTCCTTTTCCTAAATGTTACTTTTTTGTCTGAAGCACTTGTTTCCATTGTGTGTGTAGACGGACGTTCACAGAGGTACACAATTGGAGACTTTTATAAGGTGAAATTATAATAAGGCTTTATTGTGCCTTTTCCTTTTCATCAGGAAATCCATCCAAACACAGGGGGGGGGAAACAAAGCTTCTATTCACTTGGGAGTATTTCTTGTGAAACACTATGCAATTAATTCACATCTCCCTTAGTCAAGCATTTCTCCCAGCCCCAAACACATAGCATGAAATAAGCAGATATAAGAAGTCTCTTAAGAATGAAAGTCTTATCTGTTTCTTGGAGGGAAAATCTTCTCAGTTCCTGGTTCAGCTCCCTTCACTCAGGGTGTGTCAGCTTCAGGTTTAGTAGATTTCCCTGTGTCTTAAAATCAGCTCTGCTGTGTCTTCTGGCACAGCTCAAGACATGTGGTGTCTCCAAAGGTCAGCTCACAAGTGAATTAAGGAGTCACTTCCTGTCTCAACAGACAGGCTTTTGTAAGCAATCTAAATCAGGCTGGTGGTATTTATTAATTGACTACCAGCAGTTAACCACCACACTGCTAGATTAAAGGCACATTACTTGAACAGGGATTACTCCCCTGTTACAGTGTGTTATTTGTATTATTTGTTATTTATATTATGTCACGTGTATTACTTCTGTGAAGCACTATGTACATTAATGGTGCTATATAAATAAAGATATACATACATACAAGTGAAGTACTTCAAGGATCGGTACTGAGACACCTGCTTTTTTACTTGTTTATTAATGACCTTGAGATTGGCATAGAGAGCAAAGTCTCCATCTTTGCTAATGACACTAAGGGGCCTATGCAGAGAGCTCCGATAAGTCCGTTTACGCCAGCTTCTCGCAAAAGTGAACAAAAAACAATCAGGGCACTCACATGCTGTCCACGGTTAAATGAAAATGGGTAACCAGGTACTTCAGGAACAGAAAGGCTTTTTTTTGGACATACAAAAAAGGGTGATTCAATAGGGAACAGTCCTCCCACACGTTTCATGCAAGTGTTGCGCTTTCCCCTTGAGATCATCGGCGGCACCCGGAAGAAGGGGAGGAGGGAGAAGGAGGATCTACTGGCCATACGGATGAGCAGCTTGGATCGGGACAGCCAGCAGCAGGACTCGGAGTGAACGAGAGGTTACACATATGAGGTAAGAAGATGTTCGCCCTCATATGCTGCATCTATTGGCGCGATCCAGCCCCAGCCTCTGCTGAGTTTTGCTACGACACTGATATCCCGAAGACATACGCCTCATCGCCGGAGCACATATCCTCCCCACACTCCACCCCTCCCTGATCCATATCAAGCTACAAACTCACGATCACGCATCCAAGAGTGTAGGACGGCGCCTGTTTTCATTCCCACCAAAAGTGCCTAGTGCGATTCAGTAAGCTCCGAGAAGTTGGCGTAAAATTCAACATTCGCCATTTTCTTTGGGCGGAAAAAGAAAATTTGTTAAACGGTCGACGAGAAGCCACTTCTCGCCGCTGATGCCAGGTTCTGAAACATGTGGTATTGTACAAGTGGGGGTGGGTGAAGGGGGTATTGTCCCCAAGGGTGGGCGGTTAAAACTCCCGGGTGAGTAGTCGGTGAGGGTGGTTAGGCCTCACAGGTGGGTAGTGGGGGAAGGTGGGTTAACCCCTTAATTACTATGGCGGTTAATAACCGCTAAGGAGATTAAGGGGTTAGGGGACATTAGATTGTCGCTTTTTATTCTTGTGTATTTTTTGCAGCACCGGAGGCAATGGACGGGATGAAGATGAGGTTGAGGACGGCCTTCATCGTGGCAGCCTGGTAAGGGCGAGTGCAATATGTATTTATTTTATTTATTCTGCTTATTGTATTTTAAATGGGAAAATGCACTATTATCCATATGTGGATAATAGTAATTTTGCCCATTACTGTACTGTATGTGTTTGGGTGCGGGGGTGCGGGGGGGGGATGTATTTATTGAAAAGTATTTAGGTTTTTTTGGGGGGGGGCACAGAATTGGTACTGCAGGCAAGCGGGGACACCCGGGCACCCACGGGAAGCACACAAGGGCAACCGCCAGCCTATAGTATCATTCCTGTGCATAAAAAAAAATGGACTGTATGTTAGGGGGCATAGGGGTTGTTGGGGGCACAGGGGGTGGGTGGTGTATTTGATATGGTAATGTTTATTGAGGGCCTAAGAGGTGGGTAGTGGGGCTGTAGTATGTATTGTTTGTATTGTGCGTAGCGGGGGTCGGTGAAGGGGGTATTTGGCCCTTGGTGGGTGTTTAGGCCTTGCGCAGAACTGCAATACCCGTCCTGTTCTAACACCTTGGCATCCCTGAGGCTTTCAAGTAAGGAATCCGCACAGACACAGAGGCACCAAGCTTGGTAGCCATCTGGGCTTTCTGGAATTCATGACTTGGAAATCTCACAGTTCATTTACAGGTGATCAATATATATACCTATTAAAATATAACCATTTAATAAAATATATTGTGTCCTGTCTTCTGTGTGCTAAAATATGTAAGTTCCTATTCTGGTGTCAGGTATGGAGTGAGAGTATAATTCACCTACCCTCACTAGCCTGATCCTTGGCACACATTAGAAAAATAATTTTTTTAAACTTTTACACACTTCAAAACATGCTCAGCTTTATCACTTAGCTGGTGCATCCCAATGAACCCCCACACTAGGTTCAGGGTACATGGGCATGTATCTGGGTACCTCTGCTATACTGGGGAACCCCTGTTACACCAGGGACTCCGTGTGTAGCTGCAGGTATAGTTTAACCCCTTCATACCCATTTACCTTCTCTGGATGATGATGCTGCAGCAGGGATCCAGACAGTGAATCGTAAGAACGTTTTCAGAGTCAGAGTTTGGCGGAGTAATGTGCTTGGCTGTATCCGAGAATCTCACTCAATTCCAGGATACAACTTTTGCGATATCCCATAACTTTGGAACCCCGATACATAGACACATTCTGTAAAGATTTTCTCCAACAAACCCACCCTGAAACTTATAGCCTAGAAATCTCCCGATCCCAGCACCCCAGTAAAGGCAAAAAACAAATAAATCTTTAATGTCGCAAAAGTGTCACAAAGTCTCAGCAATGCATTTTCGACATCTGGGTCCCAGAGCTGACACTCTAGGACCCCACACACAAGTCAGGGGTGACCAGGTGGGCTTTACCTTTGTTCATGAGCCAGGTTAACCCCTTCACCATCACACCTCCCCACTCAAGTTGCAGGCTGTGTTATGATCACCTCGTCCGACGGTTTAACTGGCCTGCGTCTTGAGGTTGTTTGTTCACTGGGACTGTCCTGGCGTGACAGTCCATCTGCATTTCCATGCTCACTGCCTTTTTTGTGCTGGATGGTAAAGTCAAATTCTTGCAGGGCAAGACTCCAATGAAGGAGCTTGCCTTTTTCCCCAGACACTCTTTGCAACCAACTCAAGGGGTTGTGATCAGCAATTACTGTAAATGTCCGGCCATACAAATAAGGCTGCAGTTTCCTCAGAGCCCAGACAATAACCAAACATTCTTTTTCAATTGTGGCATAAGCCACCTCCCTGGGCATATAACGTAACTTGTGGTTGTCCGCTCGCCAAATATTAAATAGTCTGTTAAATAATCAGTTGAAACACAGCCGGTGCATAGAGATGGTGTTACACAGAAACACAAGTCAGAAGATCACAAGGTCTTCTAAAGATCCCTGATAATTGCACTCTATGGCTGCTGAAATAAAGAGGGTTAAATACTCCCCAACACAATGTCTGATTTGCTTATATAAGTACACAAAATAACTGCTCCCAACACTGTGGGAGGACAGTAACCACTAAAAACCTAAATAGGTCAAAAATAATAACATTTTATTGAACCATAAACAATGACGCAAACTCATAATAAAATTCAATTAAAAATGGGTGGTATAGTAGCTTCAGCAGGGAGCAAGGGATAATCCCCAAATAGCTATATGGGCAGTCCCTGGTGATAGTTACTAGAACGTTCCATATAGATAGCTCACTAGGGAGGTAGGTATGTGATATCTGATATTAATGTTCCAATTAACCCCTTAGGTGCCAAACATCCAAAAAAATAGGGTTTGTATCCAGATATAGGGGTGAACTTAATGTCACCAGCAAGTTATCCTCTCTTTACATGTAGGTAATGGGTGGTTGTATATAGTGGGTATACAGGTCTACATCCAGTGACGTGGAAGGTATCAGATCATATAGTATACAATGCTAATAATGAGACATTTGACAGTGTATATAAGCGTGCTCCCACAGCCTCAGTATCACTGTGGATCTGGCTGCTATAGGATATGGTACAGAGCAGCCAAGCGCACACACACTCTCTTCCTGATTCTACAGTTGTCAGTGTGTGTAAACCTCCCTGGGCAGTAACTCTCTGCTCAGGTACACCACAGGGTGCTCTCCCCCCTCCTCCCCTACTTGACTAAGTACAGCACCAATATCGTAATCGGAGGCATCGGTCTGCTCCAATTTTTTTTTTGCATATTCAGGGGCTGATGGGTGCGCTGGCTAGCTGCCTGAAACACTGTTTCACAGGCAGGAGACCAGGCTACAAGAACTGGAAGTCGCTTCTGTGTCAGATCTGTCAAGGGTTTAGCCACGGCGCTGTTCTGTGGGACATACTTCCTATAGTAACCAGTGGTGCCTAAAAAAGCCATAACCTGCTTCTTGGTTTTGGGGTCTGGCCACTGCACTATAGCCTCAACCTTAGCTGGTTCAGGCTTGAGGTGCCCTCCGCCCACCCGGTGCCCTAGGTACAAAACCTCTGCCATACCTACTAAACACTTTGTGGGTTTCAATGTGAGCCCTGCTTCCCTAATTCTGTTCAGCACCACTGCTACATCCCTTCCAGTAACCTATTGACCAGGTGTTGGAAGGTAGCCGGGGCATTCTTCATCCCAAATGGCATCAATAGAAACTCATAGAGGCCACTTGAAATAATGAATTCAGGACTTCTCCCTAGCCTCCTGGGTCAGTGGGATCTGCTAATACCATTTGCTCAAATCCATGGTCGTCAGATACTTTGCCCCCATGAGCTCATCTAACAGCTCATCCATGCGGGGCATGAGATAAGCATCTGACACCGTTCCCGCATTGAGATGCCGGTAGTTCACACAGAAGCAGGTGGTCCCGTACTTCTTAGGTACTAGGACTACCGGACAAGCCCAAGGGCTCTGGGATGGTACAATAAACCCCAGGGCCAGCATCTCCTCTACTTCCCTCTCTATACTGCCCTTTACTTCTGCTGTTACCCGATAGGCATGCTTATGCAGAGGTCTTAGCTCACCGGTAATATGTGTTCTACCCGGTTCTCTGTGAACAGAACCCTATACTGATCTAGCTTAGCATTCACTTGTACCCTCTACCGCTCACTGAGCTCGGATCCTATCTCAACCTGCTCTACTGTGCCCCCCTCCCTAGTCTCCCCTAGGAGGTTGGGCAGAGCATTGCTCGCCGGGTCCCCCATCTGTGGGCAACAGATAGCCAGCATTAATGCTACACTCAGTGCAAAATATACTCTCAGCATGTTAATGTGATAGGTCCTAGTTCTTCCTGTCTCACCATCTAACTGCACAACATAGTTGTACTCAGTCATCTGTCTGAGGATCCTGTACGGTCCAGACCAGGCAGCCATTAATTTGTTCTGCTGAGATGGCTTTAGAACAAGCACTAACTGACCTGGGATGAATGATCTGCTATGGGCATTTTAGTCATACCAAGCTTTCTGCTTGGTCTGAGAATCTGTGAGGTTAGCCTGTGCCAACCCCATAAGCATTTCTAGCTGGTCTTTGAGATCTACTACATACTGAAGCACAGAAGCATCAGTATTAGTGGTCTCCCCTTCCCATCCCTCACGGAATAGGTCCAGAGGTACCCTGCGACCATATAGTAGCTCAAAGGGAGATAACCCGGTAGATTCTTGCGGTACCTCTTGGTATGCAAACAGCAAGTGCTGTAGGTGAATCTCCCAGTCCTTCTCTTCAGCTTCTATAAAAGCTTGCAGCATCTGCTTCAGGGTACCGTTGAACCTCTCACACAGTCCGTTGGTTTGGGGGTGGTAAGGGGTCGTGCGCTGGTGCTTCACCCCGCACGCATCCCAGAGACACTGTAACAATTCACTCATGAATTGTGACCCTTGATCGGTTAGAATCTCACTAGGGAAACCTACTCTAGTGAAAATCACTAACAATGCCTTTGCATTAAAGCATCAATGGTGGCAAGGGCTACAGCCTCAGGGTACCGGATGGCAACATCCACCACCGTGAGGATGTAATACTTGCCTGACCAACTGGGGATCATAAGAGGACCTACTATGTCCATAGCTACCCTCTGGAAAGGTTCCCCAATTACCAGTAACAGGTTCAGGGGTGCCTTCACCCAATCACACACCTTACCTACTTGCTGGCAGGCATCACAGGAGCAGCAGAAATCTGCCATTGCCCCTGATGCCCCCGGCCAGTAGTAATGCTGCAACAGCAGGGCTCTCGTCCAAGTGACCCCCTGATGCCCAGCTAGTGGAATTGAGTGGGCTACCTGTAACAAGTGTGCCTATACTCCCTTGATACCACTCACTGTCGCCTACCAGTGCAGACCCTATCTAGACTCATAGCTGTCTGCTCTCTATATAACTTAACTTTATATAACATAACTTTCGCCGGTGGTGACGGCGACTGGTGACATCACCCGCCGTGTCCCCGTCGCCAATGACGGCACAATAGGCACGGCCTTAGTCAGGGGACAGGGAAACATGTAAAGGAGAAGGTAAATCAGCACACTGTCGCAACTCAGTCTGGCTTACATGCGTGGTCTCCTCAGAGACCCCTGGAACTGTTGGTCCCAATTGCGGGGGACGCGAAGCCGTCAGGTGCAACTCCTGATGACTGGCTCCTGGTAATTGCTGCAAGGGGAGCCAGGTCTGCCGTAAAAACGCACGTTAAATGCCCCAAGTCATTGCCAAGGAGGACCTCAGCATCTAACCCGGGCAATACCCCCACCTCCTTCATGCCACATCCGGCACCCCAATCAAGAAAGACCCGGGCAACCTGGATGGACCGCGGTCCACAGTCTGGCATGTTCACTTGTTGGAAGCAAATCCTCTGGCCGGACCATATCAGGTTGGACCAGGGTAACAGTGGCACCGGAGTCGAGCAAGCCGGCTGCTTGGCGATCTCCGATGGTCACTAAGCGCAGATGCTCCTGCCGGACATTGTTGGACTGCATCCCGACTGGTGCAATCTGATGTCCCTCTGTCTCCACTGGTTCCTGGATGACAAGTGCAGATCTCTCTGTGGAGTTTCCCCATGGGGCTGGTCCGATGGCTGTACTTGGCTCCGCTGTGTGTGCCAGTCGCACACGGGCGACCGGCCTCCCAGCTGGAGAACATTGCCCCTGATGGGGTCCACCGGACTTTGCACGGTCCGGACTGTCTGCTCTTATGTGACCCACTTTGTTACACAGGTAACACCGACTCTCATGCTTGAACTCTGCCGCTTTGGGTGCGCATGCATGCTCGGCTACTGAGGGGTGGTTTTGGCTCTTCTGGCCGTAGTGGCTGTGATTTTGGTAGCCCCCTTTTTGTGCATCAAAGCTCGACTGGTCACAAATTCATCAGCCATTTTAGCCGCTTCCACATGGGCTTTAGGTTTACGGTCAAAATCTCATGCCCTCACATCCAAGGGACACTGCTGTAAAATTTGCTCTTGAAAAATCAAGTCCAATAGTGTGTGGAACTTGGTGACACCACAACCCAACACCCACTGGGTCCCATGCAATGCCATGCGGGCACCGTACCAGACATAAGACTCCCGGTGGTACCTTTCGCCCGACTGGAACATGCCCCGGTATTCTTCTGGGGTGAGGGAATACTGTGTTAGCAACAAAGCCTTTATATGGCTATAATCATCTCCATCCACAAGCGGGATCACCTGCCGAGTCTCTTTGGCCACACCGGACAATAAGGGGTTTAGTTGCAAAACCCAGTCCCGTCGCGACACTCGGTACCGTCGACATTGGGTTTCAAAGTTACTGAGAAACCGTCGATCTTGTCAGTGCCATTAACGAATTTGTTGAAACTGTGGTGGGCCATTTGGGGGATTTCCTGCACCCTGTTGACCAGGTGGGAGTTGAGGGATGCTGTTCCATGGATTGCTGCAAGCATCCTGATCTGCTCGTCTGCAGTAGCCCCCACTCCCCTTGAAGCAAGGAGTGCGGTGATGCCAGGGACATACGGTCAAGTAGCCACAGGGGCTAACACTGCTGCACTCCCAGGAATCAGGCCCTCACCAATATCCCGGTGGGCGCCGGGTCCCTCCCCATGTCCTTCCACCACCACAGGGGCTGGAATAACCTCCTGCATCCCGGGTTGACTTGTGATAACTGCAACTGCAGCTGAGGGGCCATTTCCCACGGGTGAAGCAATATTGGCTTTGTGAAATTCCAAGTCCTCCTCCAGCTGTGTTTTTGACCAACCATCTGTCGGTAGCCCATAGCTTTCACACCGGGTCACGATCCTGGCACGGTCCCATGACCAGTACCATCCTGATCGCTTGTACATGTTCGTCCGCTGGCACTAAGCAAAGGGGTAAAGAGAACCTGTGGTTTCCCTGCTTTTGGAAATGTGTGTAAGTTACCGCTTGTTTTGGGAGCTCTCAATCTTCGAGTTTCCCGCTATGTTATAAGACCCCACTGAGTTTATAACATAGGCTAAATCGATCCCAACGCTGCCCACCATTAATATGAAGCCTGTCACGGGAGACCAGGTTTATTAACACCTTTTTATACCGGGATCATTGATTGAGCAAAACAAGGAGGTCAAATAAATTGTAATTTATTTCACGAAAAGACATACACACAATGTAACACAATTCACAAGGTTAACACACTTACTGGGAACGGAGCTAATGAATAAATTTGTTTCTGGAATGAAATTCACCAAGATGACCTTTTTAGGAGCACTTTCCAATGACCCGTAGTTATTCACAAAAGTCCTGGAACTGTTTTCGGCATGCAATGCCAGACACGACCGCTACGTTCTCAAAAGCGGGACTTAGAAACTTTTCTGAGTTCAAAATCTTTGAAGCCGGCTTGCGTCTATTCAGTCCAGAGCATCTTTGAATTTGCCGCTGTTGGTTTGGCGCTTGGAACCTGCACTCCTGATTGGCTGCAAGCCCTGTTAAGGCTTTCAGGCTCTCATTCACCAACCTCTACAGCCTATCAGAGCGTGGGAATTCTCCTGCCAGCCAATCAACGATTTACTGGTATTGTAAACCTGGGAGGGCACCTTTTCTCAGTCTGTAACGGGGCATGTGCCAACCTGGCACCTCTGCCTCTTTGCATACTGAGCCCACCCGCTGTCCAGGCTCCACAGATTCTGAGATCTGGCAAATGATGGCCGGATAGCCTAGTGTTAGCCCAGGATGTGGGTACTAACACAGAACTGCAGTACCCCTCCTGTTCTAACACATTGGCATCCCTGAGGCTTTCTGGAATTCATGACTTGGAAATCCCACAGTTCATTTACAGGTGATCAATATATATATACCTATTAAAATATAACCATTTAATAAAATATATTGTGTCCTGTCTTCTGTGTGTTAAAAGATGTAAGTTCCTATTCTGGTGTCAGGTATGAAGTGAGTATAATTCACATACCCTCACTAGCCTGATCCTTGGCACACATTAGAAAAATATTTTTTTTAAACCGTTACACACTGCAAAACATGCTCTGCTTTATCACTTAGCTGGTGCATCCCCATGAAACCCCACACTAGGCTCAGGGTACATGGGCATGTATCTGGGTACCTCTGCTATACTGGGGAACTCCTGCTACACTAGGGATGCCATGTGTAGCTGCAGGTATAGTTTAACCCACTCATACCCATTTACCTTGTCTGGATGATGATGCTGCAGCAGGGATCCTGGTGGTAAATCGTAAGAACGTTTTCAGAGTCAGAGTTTGGCGGAGTAATGTGCTAGGCTGTATCCGAGAATCTCACTCAATTCCCAGATATAACTATTGGGGTATCCCATAACTCTGGAACCCCTATATAATAGACACATTCTGTAAAGACTTTCTCCGACAAACCCACCCTGAAACTTATAGCCTAGAAATCTCCCGATCCCAGCACCCCAGTAAAGGCAAAAGACAAATAAATCTTTAATGTCGCAAAAGTGGCACACAGTCTCAGCAATGCATTTTCGACATCTGGGTCCCAGAGCTGACACTCTAGGACCCCCACACACGAGTCAGGGGTAACCAGGTGGACTTGACCTTAATTCATGAGCCAGGTTAACCCATTCACCGTCACTGTTATACCCAACTAGAGATATGCAAAACTCTTTATACAAGTTTGCCCACTTTGTATATTTTAGAAATTCGTAGCCAGTAAAAGTTGCAAAGATATCAAACTTTGTCAAAAACTACTAGTAATATATTCTACGTATAGTCAAGTCCCGTTAGGCTATTAATTCTCTGGTCCCTCTAGTACTGTTAGTCCCAGTAAAGAGTGGGCAGTGTTAGGAACAAATCCGGCAGGGCCTGGTTGTATTGTTATATGTGTTACTTAATAAAGTTCAGGAGTAGCCTGGTATTAATAGGGGGGCCTATGACTGATAGGAGGCCGGCTTACAAGCCACTCCCCTGGGAAGGAGGGGGTTTCCCTCTAGAGGTTAGAGCAAAGGTTCTGGGAGTTAGTTCTGTACTGCCTCCCTGCTATGAGGACGCAGCAGTAAGTCTCTCCTGGATAGGAGTGGGCTAAGGCCTTGCCCTGTTAAGGGGTAAGGTATGCTGATGATGGTCTCAAGCCTGGGGTACTGCCTTCACGGAATGGAACATGTACTGGAACATGTACTGAACCTAATAAACTCCAGTAAATATACTATTTTATTTAATCACACATCGAGAGACATATGGTACAGTATAATGTATCCTATGTAGCAGCAACTTTAGGTATATCTTTGACACCCTCTATGTTATTTTTATCCCTTTTGAGACTTCACAACATAAGGAGAAACACATAAAGATCCTCAATAGAGCACACATTTATACTGCATGCAGGGGAATATGTGCGTAACTTTCCCATCGTCATTTTTTCATTTTTTTCAATTTGAAATCTTTTTTTCAATAACAAACTTTATTGAGACATCCACGGACACTACTAAGGACATGGGGCTGCCTTGCCTATGACAGCAAGACACGCGACCCCTCAACAATGAATAACTTTATTAATGACCAGAATTCATTACACGCGCAACACAAATAGTGGATGGGATGCGCGCGCAACTTCACAAGATGGCGACGCCGCGTCGCATCAGAAAGCGGAACGGAGACCACATCTAAGCCACGATTGGCCAAACCTAGAATAAAAGAAGCTGGGAATAGGAGTACCACATACACAGAGCCTGAGGAAGTCCAGTACCTGGACGAAACGCGTTGCTCTTTACCTGGAACATTTTAAAGCACACTACAGAGGAGGCAGAGGTGAAGTTGCAGCTCTCCATCCGGACGCGGAAGAGAGAGACCCCCTACAACTATACACCACACTGCCTACCCCTTGCATTCACCTTCCACAGAATCGTTTGTATTCTGAGTTTGTTTCTGTTTTTATTTTTCATGTTTTTATTAAAGATAGTTTTTACCCCCCAGACATTAGTGTCTTTTATTTGTTAAACCCCATCTTCACCATCGGTGACTACTGGAACAAAAGAACAAGATACCGCTAGAAGTGTGTACTCACACTGGCCCGTGTGAGTATTGTGATATATTTATTATTAATACCTTCATACCCTACCCTTTCATTACCTGATATTGATTTGGGCAACTTCTTTTGAACAAGATACCAAGATAGGATTACACTCACACTAGCCCGTGTGAGTGCTAAACTATATTATATAGAATACAAATCTTGGTGGTTTATAAACACACCATCCCCCCCCCCCTCATTGACGTGTATACAATTATATGTGTTAACCCTATCCTCCTTTTTGTTTACACGAGAGGAAATTTCCCCTGGAGCGGCACTGTGAACCAAAGAAGGAAGTGGACTGTAAAACAAGAAGAAGAACCAGCATCGCAAGAAGAAAAGCCTCATCAGAAGCACACGGGACTCCTAAAGAAACTCTGATGCGACTGGGCTTACACGAGGCCGTGTAAGTCTTATATACCTTTATTCCACTTTTACACCAACACACATACACTCATGTGTGTCCACCCTCCCAATTAGACATTAGACACCTGAGCTACCACACCTACTCAGGTTACAATTGCTTCACCTTAGAAAAAAGTAACTATTAGTTATATAACACTGCCTGTTTCCGACCATTGTGCTCCCCCATCTCTTTTGTATTCATTAACTATAAGGGTCCTGGATAGATCCTGCTGGGGTTCCGAGTCACAAGAGGATACCACCCGAAAACCATTTACAGGCAGTATTACACCATTCTTTTTATACTTCTGCACATTAGATATAACAAAGAGAGATAGCGCCCGGGTACCTTCGCAAACAAACTCCAGTTATACCCTCTCTGGTATGATGGCTGGAGTGTGAACAACCAAGAAGAGTTGCCCCGGAGGTTCATCCTGGCTGCACCAGGATCCTCCTGGGCTGGAGGCGCTGCGCTGTCCGATGGACCATCATTGATAGCCTGTCCTGATGTCTCCCGCGGGGGTCTCAGGCCTTCTGTTCTACCTAACAGGTATTCTCTCACTTAGGGTGGGGAAAAGGTACTACATACGCATTGGCCAAACTGTACTAAGGACTGTGACAAATCTAGTTTGTGCAGTATCCCCAATAGGAGGGTTACAGGGGTTATGTGGAGTAGAGGGCCCTAATTTTGTGTAGTAAATGTATTTAGATTATGGATTATTGCGTTAAAAGTTGGCACATTGACAGTTATTATTAGACTCCATTATAGTAATCGTTTAACATTGCAGTGTTCATAAAATATAACACAACACAGTGACAGTGCTACATAGTCTAAGCTATAAATGAGTCAGAATAGCTCTGTGAATAGTTCAGATTTTCAATCTCATTTTGCACTGTGACTACACCGCAAACTTAAAATATGTATCAATTTAGAATATATAATCCTATAATAAAACGTGTACTGTTTGGAGATATTGCCATGTAACATTAAAATATTGAAATGATATATCACTTGGAATAACTTTACCACTCTTCATAATTTGAGATATTAGAGCAGGCAATATATGTGCTACTGGCATTGTTACAGTAAGTTCACCTTCAGCAATTAAACTTTTCCCTGCTCTTGGTAAGTGGCATATTTATTGCTGCATAGATCATCCAAATGGCCTCTTAAACCACATTTTGACAGAGAGACAGACTAATTGGTTTCTCTTCCTACAGTAGGATTAATGATTATATAGTTATGCATTTTTTTTCTCATGATAGTAATTGTGTATTTTGGGGGGAAGTGGAATCCATCTCCAATTTTTTGTCTAAAAAACTAAGCAATATATTTTTTTCAAAGTGGGCAAAGAGGTCCTTGTTTGTTTGAAACTCGGACTCTAGTTCAGACTTTTTGGCCCAATTGGGCTGTTCTCGTGTCCTTATTAAGTAAGATTATTGTAGTTGCCAGTTTTCAACATCATTTCATAGGTTCAGAATATTTTCACAAGCCGCAAATGCCCCAAATTTGTCAAGATCATTAGGAGTGAATAATTAGTAAAGTCGATAGATATTAGAATATTATAAAACAGTAGATTCATGCTCTAGTACTGCACCGACACACTTTATTCGAGCAAATACCCAGTATGTACCTGGCAGATACCTGGAATGCGCCGCTCCTCACCTCTGACAAGCCCCATTGCGTTTGCCTTCCCAGCCTGGGTTCATGCCTGGCTGACGGGCGGCTGATCTGTTAAATGTTAATGATTAGGATTTAATAGGCTGCAATGCTTCGCGTGTCTACCAGATGGCATAAATTCATGAATTGTAATGCAGTATATATATATATACTGTGCAGTATTGCAGCCAGTGGGAATAAAATGCTTTAATCCCTGCCTGAAAAATAACCCAATGCACTCGGGCAGAAAACAGTCACAAACCTCAATACACCCGGGTATACCCGAATTCGTGGGACTAGCCGAGCTCGAATAAAGTGTGTCGCCAGTGTATATGTAACGTTTTCGCTCACCCCAAGGTCAGACCGTGCAATGCTCACAGAAATTGCAAAATACCCAGCAGTTACATCTCAGACTCTACAGGCCTCAGTTAGCATGTTAAATGTTAAAGTTCATGACAGTACAATTAGAAAAAGACTGAACAAGTATGGTTTGTTTTGAAGGGTTGCCAGGAGAAAGCCTCTTCTCTCTAAAAAGAACACAGCAGCATGGCTTAGGTTTGCAAAGTTGCATCTGAACAATCCACAAGACTTCTGGAACAATGTCCTTTGGACAGACGAGACCAAAGTGGAGATGTTTGGCCATAATGCACAGCGCCACGTTTGGCAAAAAACAAACACAGCATATCAGCACAAACACCTCATAACAACTGTCAAGCACTGTGGTGGAGGGGTGATAAATTAGGCTTGTTTTTGCAGCCACAGGAGCTGGGAACCTTGCAATCATTGAGTCGACCATGAACTCCTCTGTATACCAAAGTATTCTAGAGTCAAATGTGAGGCCATCTGTCCGACAGCTAAAGCTTGGCCGAAATTGGGTCATGCAACAGGACAATGATCCCAAGCACACCAGCAAATCTACAACAGAATGGCTGAAAAAGAAAAGAATCAAAGTGTTACAATGGCCCAGTCAAAGTCCAGGCCTCAACCTGATTGGAATGCTCTGGTGGGACCTTAAGAGAGCTGTGCATAAACAAATGCCTGCAAACCTCAATGAACTGAAGCAACGTTGTAAAGAAGAGTGGGACAAAATTCCTCCACAACAATGTGAGAGACTGATAAAGTCATACAGAAAACGATTAGTTCAAGTTATTGCTGTTAAAAGTGGTTCTACAAGCTATTGAATCATAAGGTGTACTTCTTTTTTCACGCATACAGTAGCTTCTCCATTTTGGCTTTATTTTTGTTATTTATGTCATGTGTTATTGTTCATCTGAGGTTGTATTTACCTAATTTTAAGACCTGCTAAGGAACAGTTGATTGTTATTATGTCCTGATATGTAAAATCATAGAATTCAAAGAGGGCGTACTTTCTTTTTCACACAACTGTACTTTCATCTTAAGTAAAAAGGCCAATATTTTTTTTATATATTTTCACATTGTCAAAACTGCTTTAATGCATTGTTGTTTGTTAACTTTGATCTTCATTTTACCCAGTGCAATATACTTATCTATATCATATGGAAATATTGAACAAATTCTGTAATTATTTATACGTAAATAATCACACTGTTACAATTGAAATGGGTGTTCAATTTAAGATATTCTGAATTTAAATGCACTTTTGAAGTTAGAAATGCAAGTCAAATTCATATTTTTCAGCGTTAGGAGGACAGGATATTTAAGTGATATGCCCAAACTTTTGAAACCTACTGTAATATGTGCACAGTGTAAAATACACTTAACACTAAAGGTGGAAGTATCACATTGTGATGGACTGGTACTTTAACAATGATTTAAATAATGTGCAAATGTACTCTAGTCTTGGGCAACTGTGCAACGCAATAGTCAAAATCAGCAATGATCTGTTTTACAAAGGTCAAACTTTTTGTCTACAAGTAAGGTATTAGATGCAGTACCATCCTGAAGTAACGGCTGATTACTTTTTATGCTGCATTTATTTGTGAGCTCGCAAATGGGATGTTTGGTTATCTTCACTCCAAGGTACAATAGATGCTAAAGGCTTTACAGGAACCAGCATCTGGGCACTCTCCTTTCTGGAACAAAAAGTGCCTCAAGGAACTGAGCCTTAAGAATTTCAGCATCTGTTACAAGTTTTGAAATATGGTGTACTTCTTGATAATAAAAAAATGACCTTGAACATTCTTTGCTAGGTGTATAGAGGGTAAAATATTCCTAAACTATAATATTGTTATAAGTATGAGGAAGAAGTTTCCTTTTTACTAAAAATTTAAATACATTTTTTAAATTGAAGATGTTTTGATATTAAAATAAAGGCTTTGGACTGAATTACTGTCTTTAAAATTTATAGAATTGCTCAAATTGGCCTAGATGCATGAAATTCAAATAAAAGACTGTTGCGGATGAGACTCCTCGAGCAAGTAGGACCTCGAAGGCCGGAACAGCAGGGAAGACAAGGATTGTAGGGGTCACGGGCTAAGGTCGGTGGTAGGCAGCAAGCAGGATCATCGGGGTCCAGACAGGGGTCGTGGCAGGCAGCAAGCAGGATCATCGGGGTCCAGGTAGGGGTTGGTGGCAGGCAGCAAGCAGGATCGTCTGGGTCCAGCAGGGGTCGTGGCAGGCAGCAAAGAGGATTGTCAGGGTCCAGGCAGGGGTCGGCAACAGGAAGGCAGGAGGAGGGCAGGGGAGCAGGAACTGAGACTAGGTAGCAGGAACTTAGACTAGGGAACAAGAAGCAGGAAACAAACGGGGGCAAGCCAGATTACAAGCAAGGGCCTTTAATAAGTACAGGACTCCACACGGAACAGGAACAGAAGCATGGACATAAGGAGTCTGGACACAAAACAAAGGCCAGGGAGGAACAGGAAACAGGAAACTATGAGGACAGAGGACAGGAGCACCAAGAGGAGACAGTCAGAGGAACCCCAGAGCAGACAGAAAACAGCAGCCCACCCCAGTGGACAGATAAGGAACAGAAGGGGAGAGGAAGAACTTGGAAAATATATGTCAGGGCTATTTCCTGGCCAAGACATTACTATCACAACCGGTGAAAAAATTTAAATAACCGCACGATTAGAGCCCAATGATATAGCCTAAGTCATCAACATTGTGCCAAAAATGTATCGTGCGTGATATAAAAATTGCACTACCTACGTGGTCATTAACTCCACTGATATATAGGAGTTTATTACAGCTAACGATGTAGTGGGGGAGGGAAATCTTATATACTTCTACCATAGAGTTATGTAATGAGTTATTAGAAACACTATGGCAGAAAATACATCAACCTCTTTGATCCCTAAGGCTACCAATATATTCTAAAGTTACCGTAGGGCTTAATACCTGCTTAACATTACAGAACCTTCCCCCTTTCCTACTTAAGAGGGTACTAAGGCAGTACATTTGCAATGATTTACTAATGGCTAAAGGAAGCAATGGGTTAAACCCTTTAACCGGGTGGCTTAGCCACACTCCCCTGGGCACCCTCCCACAACACACACCCCTTTTAATGACCCTAGGCTATTGTACTAAAACAGTTAAATATCTACATTTTATCATAATTTATCTTGTGGCATAAAATATAAATAACAAAGTCCAAGTCATATGTAAAACAATGGCTAATATTATAGCTCTTGCCTATTCTCGGATGTTGAAAAGATTCACCTTTAATAACTGATTTGCAATGCATGCAGGCAAGGGTAAGTACCCGATTTTTGTGTTGATAAAAAAAGTTTGTGATTCACTACATCTTGTACTATCTGCTTTGACAAGCTGATCACATATTTATTTATTTAAAAAATGTTTTACCAGTAAGTAATAAATGGAGAGTTACCGCTCGTTTTCAAGTACAGTATGTCCTGGGCACTGAGTTATGATGAAAAATACATGGTTACAAATACATGGTTACATTAAGTGAACAGGGCAATACGTTATGTATAAAGACATTGCATAAACAGTTTAACATATTTTATCTTTTTGGCGTATTAAACACTTACAGCTCAGATTTCTTCCCCTGCGGTAAGCAAAGAAAGGAGGAGATTTTAACACATGGGATAACTCAGGATCACTCGCAAAAATACGCCAATGTCACAAGACATGGGGGCCTATTCTATAAGCATTAATAAGCCACTTATCAAGGCCTTTTCAGCCAAAATGCCTACTGCTATTCTGTAAGCCTCAATAAGTGGGCAATAAAGGCATGAATTGCCAATTTTTTCAGCCGTCCAAAACAGATCGCCGGGTGAGCGGCGATAAGCCACTTATCGGCAGGTTCTGAAACTCGTGCAATTCTAGTAGCCTCGATTAGTTTATCGCGGTTAATCACGGCTGTAGAATGGTGAGTTTCTCCTAAAATCCTTAGCCAGGAAAAGATGCGTGAAACTGGGAAGAAGCTGCTGAGAAGGCGGCGAGAGAGGACTTAGAAAACAAAATGCTTTTTTCCTGCATCTGATTGATGCCGTGAGTCTCCAGAGCTAATACCCATTGATATCTGCACTGGAGACCCCCGGAATGAATCCCATGCAATAAAAATGCATTTACAGGCAACTTCATTACCAGTACCATGTTTATTGCGGGTAGCGTGGGTGGATGAAGGTGGTATTTGGCCCTTGGTGGTGTTTAGACCTTACGGAGAGTTTAAGGGGGGAGTTAACCCATTCTTTACCTTAGCGGTTAAATCTGCTAAGGTAATAAAGGAGTTAACCCCTCCCGCTACCCACCCGGAAGGTATGAACACCCACCAAGGGCCAGATACCAACTTCACCCATCCTCGCTGTGGCAGTCCCATGTATGTGGGAAGCCCTATGCGGGGCTCGTGAAGCATGACCCCCTAAATTGGTTGCGGAGGATGCCCGGGGAGACAGAGACCTGGTTAACCTTGAGCTGTGCCCTTCAGGACTTGGACTTCGCTAAGGGTAGCGGGAACTGCAGCACAGATTGTCTCTACCGACTGGACATGCCCAGTGACCAATGCACGGCAAGGACTTACAGGCTTGTGGAGCCACCTGAAGGGGTGACTACCTTGAGGGGGGAGATGTGACGGTAGGGGTTGCTGGCATCACAAAACTGTTATGAAGCCCAGCTAGCTACCCCTAAATCTATGTAACTTGGCCACCTTTGTAAGGCTTACTTTAGCCAAATGTATTTAACATCTAGGGAAGAACAGGGAATGTGTAAATGTATTTCCATGTCTGTAAAAATGTATTTCAAAGCCTGTATTTGTTATTACCTGTAAATGCAATCCCACAGTTTAGTGAATCAACATTCTTTTGTAAATGTGCTTTGAGTGTCAGCCGTGCCAGAAAGCAAATGAGCTATTCCATTCTTACTATCATTTCTATGGAGAATGCAATCCACTTAGTTGAAGCTTTCTATAGAATTGATAGGATTAGGGACAGCTAAGTGTCGGGACTCCTGGGGGGAGGTGAAAGGCTGCTGATCAGATCTAGAAGGAAGAGCATTGTATTGCACAGACTCTGATTTAATCAGGGATGGGTTTTAGCATGCCTTATGGCTGTTGTGGCATGAACTTAATCTGTTCTTAATTTGTGCTTGAATAGTCCAGTAGAATCTCCCATGTAAAGGATAGCCACAGAGGCCTATATAAGGGGTGCTGCTGATCAGATAATTAGTTCTACCTTCAGAGAGCCTCTGAGAGCAAGAGAGGCTAACAGACAGAGACACTATGGGAAGGAGTGTGTAGATCTACCCTCAGAGGACTATCTGAGAGACATAGAGACTGAGAGACATTCTGTGAAGGAGTTTGATTTTTACAGTGACTAGCTGGAGATATATTTCAGAGGGGCTGCTTTGTGTGATCAGCACTCTGAGATCCTGGACGAGAAGTGGACAGGGCAAGCCTTCTTGAAGCAGGCCCCTGCACCTAGTGAGGCTAGTGTCTACTTTCCAGGCCCCCAGTTGGTATTGTATCTTGCTTTGTACATCTTTGTTGTGTCTGCTGGCGTGCCAGAATAAACCCCATTTTATTCTACAACTTTGTCCTGTCTGCTGCTAGTGATCCCGGTGGTTTTGGTGTTAAAGTACTGGTCTCCCGTGACATTCGCTACCCACAATAAACATTCAAAAACACAACAACACTACTACCCCCCCTCCTCTACCCCCAACAACCCCCCACAACACAAACAGTACATTAATGGGCAAAATAACTGTTATCCAGATATGGATAATAGCTCATTTACCCATTATAAAATCAAACATTTGCCAGCCAGCATAAATAAAGTAAATAAAACTTTCTACTTGCCCCTGCCATCATGAAGGGCGTCCTTGTCAGCATACTCTAGGTCCATGTCCTCCGTTGTCAGC
The DNA here is from genome assembly GCF_040206685.1 of Ascaphus truei. Taxonomy (NCBI): domain Eukaryota; kingdom Metazoa; phylum Chordata; class Amphibia; order Anura; family Ascaphidae; genus Ascaphus; species Ascaphus truei. Next base: position 76,010,532 of record NC_134484.1, read on the forward strand.
AAGAGTACATAAAAAATTACAATATAATGGCCCCTAACCCCTTAATCAGCTTAGCGATTAATAACCACTATAGTAATTAAGGGGTTAACCCACCCTCCCCTGCTACCCACCCAGGAGGCCTAACTACCTACCCCGGGCCCACTATACACACCCTCTACCCATTGAGTGACACAGTGGTTCATCATACCATATACAGTAATATGGACATGATAAGCCACTATAGCACTCAATGGTCAACCTAATAAAAATAATTAAGGCCAAAAATACACAAGAATAAATGAAATACTAAAGCACCTAAACACCCCAACAATAAAAGAATTAAAAAGCCTAATAATACATATGAATAAAAATTATCTATCACCAAAACAGGAAAAGAATAAAAAATTATGTTATTCCAAAAAATAAGAATTAAATTCATTAAACACCTATCCAACCAATTCAAGAAATAAAACCACTAGCCAACAAATCAATTAAATAAATAAAACCACTAGCCAACAAATCCATTAAATAAATAAAACCACTAGCCTACAAAACAATTAGTTAATTTAAACTGCTAACCAACCCTAAAAAGTACTAAAAACTAGCTATCCAAATTCCAAACAATTTAATCAAACCAATAAACAGAAATAGAAAAAATTACAATAATTTCAAAACAAGTATTTGCCAAGAAAATGCATTGCCTGTCACTGTATTTATATGTACCCTCACAGATTAATACATTAGCAGTCAATGGGCAATCATAAACATTAAAATAAATATAATTAAAAAAAACCTGGAAAAAGACAGTTACATACATTCAATATTTTACTTACTGTACCTTTAGAAGTCTTCACCCTCCGAATCCCGGAGTTTCAGGAAGCTCTCAATCCACTACGTCATCACCCACAATCCGTCTCCATCCTCCGTGAAGAACAGCATCAGGTACAAAAATCTTCTTTCACCATCTTCTATCTTCATCTGTCATTATTGTCTTCTTCTCTTTAATCTTCTATCTTCTTTCTTTCAATCTAAAACCCCACGTTAAATCCACAAAGGATGTTGTCCCGTCATCTTCTTGAGTTAAATGGGATGGAACAGGCCTTATATAGGGCCTGTGATGTCACATTTTGGAGTCAGATGTTGTGCAATCTCCCAATCTCCCAGAGGGTGGGGGGGAACAGTGCTACATTTGGAGGTGCTGCTGAGATGCAGGGCAGGCTTTTAGGCTTAACAGAGCAGGCTTCAGGGATTGAGGCTCAGAGTGAAACTGCATGCTGGGAGTGAGACTCAGTGTGTGCAGCATGCTGCCAGCAAGGGTGCCTGTGAGAGGGGAGGCTAGTTGATAGTTGCATAGGGGGACCCCAGCATACCATAACCAGGGCCCACTTTCCCCCACTTGGTGGAACAGGAGGCTATGCTGACCGAGTAAAAGGGCACTGGAGCTGGAGTGTGACAGAACACAGTATGCTGGAAGGAAGCTTCATATAGCTGAAGGAGTGTAGATTTTGTTGTGACACCTACTGCCCATAATCAAGGACACTCTGCTATACTGTCAAGCAACTTGTGCATCACCTCTATTGACTAAGCGTAGAGAGAGAGTCCCACGGGCAGGTCCTGGCCCCTTTTACCCAGAGGACTCTGTCAAGATATCCAGGTACCTTGTGCATCACCTCTTCTGAGAGTGCTATGGAGAGAGAATCCAAGTGATTCTGCCGAGACCTGTCAGTGCTAGAGCAGGGGTGTGTAAGGTGCACAGGGAACCACAGGCACTATAAGTGCACATTATTGTGTGCAAAGGTACTGAAGAGGGTTTTGCTTTAACTGACATGTAAATTATGCCTCAGAATCTGCAGCCTCAGGAACATTTACATACACAAAGCAGGGTCTCAAAATGGCGTTCACCACGTGGTGGTGAGTGCATGAGTCCAAAATGGCGCTCCCGCTAAGAAAAAAGGTCCAAATGGGATGGTGTGCAACATTTGCAAAAAACAGTTGCAAGCTTTCGGCGTCAAATAAAGGGTGCCGCCCCTTATGCTGATTGAGTCTGCTGAGTCATGTCTGTGCTAAAGAGAAACGCCTTGCCTCTGATATCACCCGGGGGAGAAGCTAACTATCTGTCCAGCCATTCAGAGAGTGGCTGGTGCTGGGAGGAGTTTAGTACTGCCTCCGAAGTGATCATTCATCTATGAGCTGCCAAAGAGAGAGGAGCTGCTGTATTATTGTGCAATACACTTTAATACAGTATGGCTGCCTCTGGCGAAGCGCTCGACCTAGAAGTCTCCAACTACTTCCTCCCAGGTGGCTATATATATATTTTTGTGTATCAACAGTATATTTCATGAATTGTTGTTGTTGTTTTTAATCTATTTGTAGACCATCTATTAATACCCCCGTTTATACATCTCTAAGGGTGGTGTATTAATTAATATAGCTTACAGAGTTTCTATATGTGGTCACAATTTTTATCTTTGTATATGCTTATACTAATCTCTGCTATACATGTCATTCTGTCCACCTGCTGCAAAATGGCTGATGAGCAGCAGATACAGGTGTTTCAGTTTGAATTGTGTATATTAGTGCTTCCGGTTTTACTGACGAATCACTCTTTGACAAAGGCCTGAGGGCTGAAACGCGTCAGAGGATCCGTCAGCTGTATACTTTGTTCACAATAAAACTTTTTTAGTCACCATCTGAAGCCATCCTCCGCTTTGTTTCACGGCTGTGCGCTGTTACCTGCCTCCTGTGGGAGGAGTTCCTGCTCCCAGGTGGTTACCTGATTTTGAGGGTCGGAGGCCAAGTCCATCTGCTATGTCTGTGCGCATACTGCCGCCTGCCTGGTGGCCCTGTCGGCCTCGACGTGTGGTGCCTGCACTGTGGCACCTTCTATCTGTGGCCTACCAGCCCAGTGCCTTCGGAGGTGTGTGTGCCACCTTCAAGAGCCTTTACCTCGACTGGTGCGGTCTCCCTTATCTTTCCTGCCATGGAAGCTGTGGGCCCGTGCACCCTTATCAATGTGGCTGAATGCCCAAGTGGTCCATGCCACCTACTACCTCAGCTGCTGCTGTGGACCCTGCTGTGGGCCCGCGTGCCCTACAATGGCCGGTCCAATCCCTGATGATGGTACCGACAGTCCCAGGCTTGGAATCATTACCTACCGATGCCAAAGAGGGTGAATTGACTGCCCCAGTGGTGTTGGGTGTGAGTCCCCAGGTGACCGCGGAGCCAGGAATGGGAAGCCTGGCACAAGAAAGGATCAGCGCACCCTTACACCGACACCGCCTCCTGCGGGAATGGGAAGGGGTCATCGTGTCGCTGAACCTCAGCAGATGTCCCCAGTTAAAGGAAAAGGGAAGCCCCTTTCCACAGGACAGATTTTGGACTTGCTAAAGCCCCAGCCACAGGCCCTAGTAGTAAAAGTCCGACCTCACGCTACCCCTGTGCTGGACATTTTGGACTTTGCCCAGGCCAATTCTGCCCCTGCCACAGCCCATCCTCGACCAGTAGTTCTCAGGGGGTAAAGTATATAGACCCAGTTTTTTACACCGTTTGTATTAACAAAGTTCCTTGATACAAATGTGGGGAATTGGTCATGTGGGGGTGGGAGCTCTGAGGAGTCTGAGGGAGAAATTCCAGTGTCTAGCTGTGTCAAGAGACCTGGGAGAAGAGGATCATATCACTCCTTTAGGAGGTCCTCGGGATCCCAGTCCCTAGAATCAGACGAATCAGTATCATCCTCCCCGTCTGTTCCCTCAAGTGCATTTTCACCGTTGTGTGCCAAACCTGCTAGTATTTCAGAAGATCTGTAATTGGTGGGATCCCATGTTCCAGGGTTATGCCCCTGAAATTAAGTACACAAGGTTTGTACTAATTAATGGCCCTGTAAGAGGACATGTGCAGAGATACGCAATGGAGACTGTTTCAAGGTGAAATTAAAATAAGGCTTTATTGCGCCTGTCCCTTTAAACACAGCAAACATGTGAAAATCCACAAACAAAATATGCTCCACTTTGGAGTATGTATACACTTGCAGTCCAGCCCTCTTAACTGCGTGGTTAGCCCAGCGATTCACCAGCCCAAAATCATAGAGACATCATTATATATATAGAGATATAGATAACAGTCTTATATGAAAAGTCTTATCTGTATCTCGTAGTTGTAGGGGGAGGCTTCTCTGTTCTCCTGGTGTCCACACCCTTGTGTGATAAGGTAATGTCAGGATCCAGGTTTAGAATCTTGTCCCATTTGTCCAAGAATATAAGTCTCTTGGAGTCTTGATCTCAGCAGAGCCTTTCTGCTCAAGACCTCTTTCCTCTTGTCAGCACCCTTGTGTACTGAGGAAAAATCTCCTTCCTGTTTCTGGGAACAGGCTTTTTCACAGAGCTGTGATTAGGCAGGTGGAGTGGTTGATTGCAGGTGTGCAATTAACCAGCACACTGCTGGATTAGAGGCAAGCCTGTTAACAGGGATAAGACCCTGTTACATACCTCCCCTGTCTGTGGGAAGCTCGGGCTTACCATGGCCGAAGCCCATCCTTCCACTCTCATTCGAGATATCTCTGTGACTTGAATGAGAGTGGATGGAGGAAGAGAACCCTCAGTCCCACTGGGATTGGAGCCCTTTCTCCAGTTTATTTGTGTCTCCTCCTGAAGGTGCTTGAGATCAGCACTCCTCAGTCGCTCGAGGAGAACTTTTTCCAAGTAAAGTCTTTTTACCGAGTGTGTGGTCATGAGATTTCCCTTGCATCGGGCGCTCCTCTTTTTGTAAGCAGATTGTATGGCGACGGTTGCAGAGTGTTTGAGAGTAACCCTTTGAGTTTTCCGCTCTTGAAGCTGTCCTTCTTCACTCTTTCCACACCATGGTGTTGCCAGTTCAGCTTTTTTGGATTGACTTGCAATTGCACCTCCACTTCCAGAGAATGTCCCATCTTTTCAGCTTCATCCGCTAAGGATTCTTCTGGTTTTAATTCTGCACGTATACCTTTTTTTGTTGCCTGTTGGGTGGCTGAAAGTTTAGCTAGTTCTTGTTTAGGTGGTTCAGACATTGCAACCTTGTTTTTTAGGTGAGTGGTGTTCCCAGCTCTCACGGTACACTTTTTCCTTTGGGTTTTTGTGGCTGTGGGATACTGATGCTTGGTCAGGGTCAATACTTGTTCTTTTAGTACTTTAATCTCATCCGCGAGAGATCCCTGTTTTTTGAGTGCGTCTTGCAAGTCTCTTCTCAGGGAATTTATCTGCGCACTTTGCTTTCTCTGAGTTTCTATCAGTGTCTCCTTCATATTCTGGAGCTCTGTAAACTTCTTTGCTTGGGCCGCAGATACTTGTCTCAGTTTCTGGACCTTTTTGTGCTCCCTATTGTACTGAGTCACCTGGCCTCTAAGCTTAGCCTCTAGCGATGCTTTGGTGATGGTCAGGGTAGCCTTCAATTTATCATGCTGCTTTACGAGGACACACTGGGTAATCAGACATTCCTGCAGCACTTGTATTTCCTTAGCAGCCTGCAGATTTTCTTCCTGCAGAGTTCGCTGCTTCTCCTCGGCATTCTGGAGGTGTGTATGCAGACCTTGCAGTTGGTTCTGTAGTCGGTGCTCTGCTTCAAACTTTTCATCCTCCAAAAGTTTCTTTATTTTTTCAAGCTCGTGCAGCTTTTCATTCTTTTCATTGACGTGGTCTGTGAAATCAGAATTTTCTTCTTTTAAAACTTAAATTGTCTCTTTTTGCAGTCTCTGTAATATTCAGGGCCTCCTTGTAGTCCCCCTTCCATTTACGCACTTCGGCTTTGAGACTCCTGGTCTCCTGGCGTGAGACTTCCATCTCTAGGTTGAGGCCCTGTATATTCTGCTCACCCAAGCTTCAAACCATTTGGTAGGGACGGCTCTTCTTTCTCTTCCTCCAAAAACTCACACGTTTCACAGGCTCCACGCTCCTTCGAGGCTCGGGCACGGAGCGGAACAACTCCCAGCCTGCCGGGTTTCCGGGTATGATGTCACGGCCGGACGTGACGCACCAACCCTTCCCGGCTGGCCGCAGGAGCCGCTTGATGGTTCTCCAGGCAGCGAGCAGGCCCACACGAGGCTGATAACGCAGTGCAAACAAAAGAAGAGGAATATATTAAATCCATGGTTGCACTTTTAGAGGAAAATGAAGGGCCTATAGAAGCAGCTTCTCTTTTAAATTCCCTTGCTAATCCAAATGACATCATTCACTCACATTTTAAGCCAAGATCTAATTTTTACCCCTCATATTCTAAAGGACACAATATAGAGTTTTTTTATGATCTCGTATTAAAGGACCTGGAGTTTTTATGTGAACACCCACCTTGAAAAAAGCCTAATTTAACACTAAATGAATTAAAGGCTGTAGAGGATTTGAAAAACAATAGAGAAATTATCATTCACCAGGCAGACAAGGGAGGTGGAATTGTAATCCAGGATAGAACAGAGTATGTTGCGGAGGCTTTTAGGATCCTAGGGGACAGAGAGTCTTACTCTTTGTTAACCGGGGACCCTATGAATAAATTTCAGATAAAATTATTAAAAACATCTAAAGGAGGGGTTGGAAAAGGGTGTCCTAAATAAAGCAGAATTTAAGTTTTTAAATGTTGAACACCCCAGTACTCCAGTTTTATACCACCTACCTAAAATACATAAATGTTTAAACAACCCACCCGGTCGTCCAATTATTTCTGGCATAAACTCGTTAACATCCAATTTATCAGAGTTTGTTGATTCATTCCTCCAGAAATATGTGAAGAAACTGAAATCCTATACAAGGGATACGCAACACATTTTAGAACTTTTACATAACGTTTTATGGGCTGATGATCTTTTATGGGTCACATGTGATGTTACAGCATTGTACACTAGTATTATACATGAGAAAGGAGTGGAGGCTGTGGGTCACTTTTTAGAACAGGACCTTTTTATGAATATTGAACAAATAGTTTTTATTATAAAGAGTATAGAGTTTATTTAAAAAAAAACAATTATTTTATATTTGAAGGTAAATTTTATATACAAAATATTGGAACAGCTATGGGGACGAAATTCGCCCCCAGCTTTGCTAATTTGTTCATGGGGAAATGGGAGAATGACAATATTTGGAACAATAATCCCTTTCTCAAAAATATATTTTTCTACAAACGTTTTATAGATGACCTTTTAATAATTTGGAAAGGTACAGAAGAAGATCTTTTAAAATTTTATGATTATTTAAATAAAAACAGTGTCAATCTACATTTCACCCATGAACATAACCCATCATCAATTAACTTTTTAGATTTGATTTTATTCAATGAAGGGGAAAATATTTTAACCAAAACTTTTTTTTAAAACAGTTGATTCAAACAGTTATTCTGATCAAAAAAGTAACCATTCAAAGGCTTGGATTAATAACATTCCCTATGGACAGCTCCTGAGAGTCCGTAGAAATTGTACAGAGGATTCAGATTTTGAAGAACAAGCCAAAATTCTAGTCAATAAGTTTCTAGCAAAAGGTTATCAAAAAGAGAAATTAGAAGCATTGGTATTTAAGGTAAGGGAATATAACCAAAATACACTAATCACAGGGAAGGGTAAGAAAACAGTAGATGGAAGAAATGATACGAACAATGAGGGCAACTGTTTATTTATTACAAAATTCAATGGGGCTTCTAATGAAATAAAGAAAATCTTAATGAAGCATTGGGGGATTCTTCAGAATGACCCCATTTTAGGAAAAGTCCTCAGGAAGAAACCAGAGATTGTGTTTAGACGCGCTAGGAACTTAAAAAATGTTCTAGCACCGACGATATTGAGAAAGTGTGGAAAAAATACAAGAAAATATTTGACCATAAACAATAACATGTGGTTACCATCACCTCCGCAAGGTTGTTACAAGTGTGGACGTAACAACTGTTTGACTTGTAAACATATCATTAACAAAAGCACCGAATTCAAATCAACGACCAAAGGAGAAATATTTAAAATTAAACAATTTATTAATTGCAATACTGAATTTATCATTTATTTACTTACCTGGATGAAAAAACGAGTGACGCCGCGGTCACGACTCCTCTGAACAGCCAAACGCATGTAGAAAAATAAAAAACTTTATTGAACAAACAAGTGAACAACAGCCATAGTCATCCTCTGACGCGTTTCGTCCGGGTCACGGACTTTTTCAAAGAGTAACTCCCTATGCCTGGGATGATCTCTATATAGGGTGTACTGCACTATGATTGGTCATAATGGCGTGGAGGGTAAAACCTCTCACCTGCAGAATAATGTGTATTAGCTAATTTCATACACGCCCATACCGATACCATCACACATTAGGCACAAAACCAAGTGTGAAAATACATAAATAATCCCAAAAAAAGTTTAAAAAAATGATTAAAAAAACAAGAGTTAAAAACAAAGACTGCTGATTCATCCCGGTAGATATTGCATAAGAAAAAATACATGTTTAGGAAAGCATATACAATATATACATATAAACTTATAAACTTCTAATATATGCATATGACTTTAGATATATTCCAACTCACTACATAGAATAATAGGTGCCTCTTAATAAGTAAGTAATCAGATGACATGATAATCTTTAAACTGTAACAACATATGTGGACTTGGATATAGTCCAACTCATTACATTAAATGGTAAGTGATTTTTGTTTAGGATATTGAATAACATGATAATCAATAGACCATAATAACAAAATATAAATATTGTCAGTATTGTCACATAAATACCATTACTGATAGAAAAGTATACAAGAGCATACAACATTAAAGATTCCCTTAAGCCACCCCGCAGGATAGGACAGAGAGATATGAATATAATTATACCCCGGAGGATATTCACAGGGATATATATTGGATGGATGGCTATGTCAGGAAATGTTTTAACTCCCATTCCTGATTTATACCCGATGGGAAAAGGGTACCCAAGGAGTAGATCCAAAACATTTCACGTTTATTCAATATATTCTCTCTGTCTCCCCCTCTGATGTGGCTAGGGATATGTTCCAAAGCTGCATATGAAAAATTTGTGATTCCCCCTCTTGAATACGAGGAAAAATGTCTAGGTACAGGATGTACCAAATCCTTCTTTTTTATTAATCTGACATGTTCTGCAATACGTACTTTCAAGGGTCTAATCGTACGCCCGATATACCGCTGGTCACATCCACAGAACAAAATGTAAATAACAAAACTGGAATTACAGTTTATAAAGCTGTTTACATAGAACCTCTTTTTACCAACATTAATTGATTTCATTGGTTTAACATACCTACACATGGAGCAAACACCACAAGAGAAAAAGCCTTTTGGTATTCCCTGTATATGTGCCTTTCCTGATTGTGATTTAAACAGACTAGGCGACAGATGTGTCGCTATGGTTGGAGATTTGCGAAAAACAAAACGGGGTCCATCTTGTACATATTCCTTAATATCTTTGTCCAATGACAGGGTCCGCCAGTGTTTTTTGAAGATATCGCATATAAGATGAGATTGGCGATTATAAGTAGATATAAATAAAGGACTTTTATTCCCGTCATTGGAAGAAGATAGTGGAGTGGCTCCATGTCCAGAATGTTTGGTTTTCCTAATCAATGTGGATCTTTCAGCGAGATTTGCTGACTCAAATGCTGATTTGATGTCGCTATCCTTATAACCTCTAGCTGAAAAACGTTCAGCTAAAATTTTTGATTGTACCAGAAAGCTATCATGATTTGAGCACAGTCTCCTAAGTCTGAGGAACTGTGCTTTAGGGATGCTTTTGATGAGTGAACGAGGATGATTACTCTGAGCTGACAACAAGGTATTTCGAGAGTTAGGCTTACGGAAAATGTCCGTTTGAATACTCATGTTATGGTCGAAAAAAGGACTATACATATACAGGAAAAATAGCCATATTCAATGCTTCATAAAGTCAATTAATGCAGCCATCTTCTTTCAGATATAATGTATTGATTGTAAGCTTTTCCTGTACCATCCCTGGTGAGCCTCCCAGTATTGTATATGTATAGACAAGAAAATAGGGGAGTGAACCCCTCGGGATACCGTGGCTACCAAAACCGTGGTGGTACTATTTGTGCAAGTCCATGGTAGCAAGAGGTGGACATCCTTTAAATTGTAAAGACAATAGGCAACCCAAATATAGCCGTGCAGACTAAAGCAGGGCGGGGGGCTTAGACCGGGGGAAATACCCGCGGGCACGTCCAGGGAAATGCCCGAAAATAAGTCCCAACCGGTAGCAGAACGCCTCACCCACGCCCTGTGTCCCGGACTAAACCCAGCGGTCAGTACTCACGACTCCTTGTGTGAACTGCCAAAGTGCTGGTTGGAAGGTTGCCCAGCGGTCTGCTGTATGATGTGTCCTCGTGCGCTCCAGCCGGAAGTAGAAGAGATAGATGAAAAAACGAGTGACGCCGCGGTCACGACTCCTCTGAACAGCCAAACGCATGTAGAAAAATAAAAAACTTTATTGAACAAACAAGTGAACAACAGCCATAGTCATCCTCTGACGCGTTTCGTCCGGGTCACGGACTTTTTTTATTTACAGAAATTAGGCACTGCTATGGGCACGAGTTTTGCACCTTCATACGCAAATTTATTTATGGGTTTTTGGGAAGCACAACACATATATCACTGTAATAATTCTTATCATTCAAATATTAAGTTCTTTAAGAGGTTTATTGATGACCTGATAATGATATGGGAAGGTGATGAGTCATCTCTCATATCATTTATCCAGAGTCTCAATGAGAATGATTTTAATATTAAGTTCACATATGATCATAATATCAATCACATCCACTATCTAGACCTCCTCCTGTATATCGACCATAACATGAGTATACAAACGGACATTTGCCGTAAGCCTAACTCTCGAAATACCTTGTTGTCAGTAATCATCCTCGTTCACTCATCAAAAGCATCCCTAAAGCACAGTTCCTCAGACTTAGGAGACTGTGCTCAAATCATGATAGCTTTCTGGTACAATCAAAAATTTTAGCTGAACGTTTTTCAGCTAGAGGTTATAAGGATAGCGACATCAAATCAGCATTTGAGTCAGCAAATCTCGCTGAAAGATCCACATTGATTAGGAAAACCAAACATTCTGGACATGGAGCCACTCCACTATCTTCTTCCAATGACGGGAATAAAAGTCCTTTATTTATATCTACTTATAATCGCCAATCTCATCTTATATGCGATATCTTCAAAAAACACTGGCGGACCCTGTCATTGGACAAAGATATTAAGGAATATGTACAAGATGGACCCCGTTTTGTTTTTCGCAAATCTCCAACCATAGCGACACATCTGTCGCCTAGTCTGTTTAAATCACAATCAGGAAAGGCACATATACAGGGAATACCAAAAGGCTTTTTCTCTTGTGGTGTTTGCTCCATGTGTAGGTATGTTAAACCAATGAAATCAATTAATGTTGGTAAAAAGAGGTTCTATGTAAACAGCTTTATAAACTGTAATTCCAGTTTTGTTATTTACATTTTGTTCTGTGGATGTGACCAGCGGTATATCGGGCGTACGATTAGACCCTTGAAAGTACGTATTGCAGAACATGTCAGATTAATAAAAAAGAAGGATTTGGTACATCCTGTACCTAGACATTTTTCCTCGTGTTCAAGAGGGGGAATCACAAATTTTTCATATGCAGCTTTGGAACATATCCCTAGCCACATCAGAGGGGGAGACAGAGAGAATATATTGAATAAACGTGAAATGTTTTGGATCTACTCCTTGGGTACCCTTTTCCCATCGGGTATAAATCAGGAATGGGAGTTAAAACATTTCCTGACATAGCCATCCATCCAATATATATCCCTGTGAATATCCTCCGGGGTATAATTATATTCATATCTCTCTGTCCTATCCTGCGGGGTGGCTTAAGGGAATCTTTAATGTTGTATGCTCTTGTATACTTTTCTATCAGTAATGGTATTTATGTGACAATACTGACAATAGACCATAATAACAAAATATAAATATTGATTATCATGTTATTCAATATCCTAAACAAAAATCACTTACCATTTAATGTAATGAGTTGGACTATATCCAAGTCCACATATGTTGTTACAGTTTAAAGATTATCATGTCATCTGATTACTTACTTATTAAGAGGCACCTATTATTCTATGTAGTGAGTTGGAATATATCTAAAGTCATATGCATATATTAGAAGTTTATAAGTTTATATGTATATATTGTATATGCTTTCCTAAACATGTATTTTTTCTTATGCAATATCTACCGGGATGAATCAGCAGTCTTTGTTTTTAACTCTTGTTTTTTTAATCATTTTTTTAAACTTTTTTGGGGATTATTTATGTATTTTCACACTTGGTTTTGTGCCTAATGTGTGATGGTCTCGGTATGGGCGTGTATGAAATTAGCTAATACACATTATTCTGCAGGTGAGAGGTTTTACCCTCCACGCCATTATGACCAATCATAGTGCAGTACACCCTATATAGAGATCATCCCAGGCATAGGGAGTTACTCTTTGAAAAAGTCCGTGACCCGGACGAAACGCGTCAGAGGATGACTATGGCTGTTGTTCACTTGTTTGTTCAATAAAGTTTTTTATTTTTCTACATGCGTTTGGCTGTTCAGAGGAGTCGTGACCACGGCGTCACTCGTTTTTTCATCTCTCTTCTACTTCCGGCTGGAGCACACGAGGACACCATCATACAGCAGACCGCTGGGCAACCTTCCAACCAGCACTTTGGCAGTTCACACAAGGAGTCGTGAGTACTGACCGCTGTGTTTAGTCCGGGACACAGGGCGTGGGTGAGGCGTTCTGCTACCGGTTGGGACTTATTTTCGGGCATTTCCCTGGACGTGCCCGCGGGTATTTCCCCCGGTCTAAGCCCCCCGCCCTGCTTTAGTCTGCACGGCTATATTTGGGTTGCCTATTGTCTTTACAATTTAAAGGATGTCCACCTCTTGCTACCATGGACTTGCACAAATAGTACCACCACGGTTTTGGTAGCCACGGTATCCCGAGGGGTTCACTCCCCTATTTTCTTGTCTATTTACTTACCTGTACTTGTGGCCTCTACTATATAGGAAGAACGAAGCGAAGCCTCAAAGAAAGATTTACAGAACATAGAAGAAATATCTTAAAAGGTTTTGTTGGCCATGGAGTCTCACGACATTTTCTCGCAAAACATAATATGTGCATTGAGGGACTAACGATTACGGGTATAGAACACATTGAAAAAAACAATATGAGAGGTGATAGACTTTTAAGACTTAGAAAACAAGAGACATATTGGATTTTTAAACTACAGACATTGAGCCCTAGAGGTCTTAATGAGGACCTTGATCTTTTAGCATTCCAATAACATGATGGGTTACTTTTGGTATATTGTGTTTAATCTTGTTTCCAGTTTTGGTGGATATCTTTTAGTTCATTCTAGTTTTTTTGTCCAATATGTTTTAATATTTTTAATATTTTTAAAACATTCATGTTTTTAAACTGTTCCATGTTAATTCATGTGGATTTCAGAGTGGTGTTTATATCTGGTGAATTTATTTATTAATCATGAAGTATATATATACTTTATGTATTTTTATATATATTTAATATACTTATTAATATTGTTTAATAATGTATTTAAGCTTATAATTTTTGTAGAGGTTCTTGTGACATGAACCATTCTCCATAGTTTGTTTATGTGTTTAATTGCCCCAGTGATTGATGGTGTTAACATAACAAATGTTTAATAGGGTCAATCAGTCCCTTGATTACAGGGGGTATATATATTCCACATATCCACTTCTATGGCATCCCTGATGAAGCCACGTTACGTGGTGAAACGCGTAGGAGGAGGAGCCTAAGGGGTCTGAAGCTTCTATTTTCGTGCTGTCCTGCTGTCTGCTGCAATGCTCCGTTTGTGTGTGGAGTACCCAAGGAATTGATGCTGGATCAGCCTCGTGTGGGCCTGCTCGCTGCCTGGAGAATCATCAAGCGGCTCCTGCGGCCAGCCGGGAAGGGTTGGTGCGTCACGTCCGGCCGTGACGTCATACCCGGAAACCCGGCAGGCTGGGAGTTGTTCCGCTTCGTGCCCGAGCCTCGAAGGAGCGTGGAGCCTTTGAAACGTGTGAGTTTTTGGAGGAAGAGAAAGAAGAGCTGTCCCTACCAAACGGCTTGAAGCTTGGGTGAGCAGAATATACAGGGGCTCACTTACGGCCCTTCACCCCTCTTGTTCCTTTAATTGTCTGCATAACTGGTGGACGTTATAACCTCTTAGGCTCCCACTTTTCATTTGGAACCATACTTCTGCACTATAACTTTGGCCCGAGTCTGTCTTGACATACAGGGGCCTTGAGTGTTCTACACACATGCATTGCTCACAACCTGGACATTAATCTGCAGAGACTTTTATTATTATTCTTGATGTAACTGTATTTATTGTGTGTTTTTTACAATTATAAAGTGGCTTTTTTGCCTTATCCCATTTATTTGCGCTTCCTATCTTTTTGTTCTTTATTTCTCTATATCTCAGCAAGGACTTGGGTCCCTTACATTGGAAGCTGCACATTTATTTGGGTTTTTGGCACTACATGCCGTTGTTGTATATTATATTTACATCGGAGTTAGAGCCAGACCCTGTAGGTTCCTGAATGGTTCATGTCACATCACTATTTATTGTTTTAAAGTGTTTATATGTGTAAGGTTTAATTTATATACTCCTTTAATTGCACTTTCAATTTATTATTCAATTTATATTTCAGTCAGTTGAGTGTTTCACGGACCAATCGATAGGCGCACGTATTTTTTTTTTCTTTTTGTCTAGGTTGAGGGTCTGAAGCTCCTTCTGAGATACTTTAAGATCCGTATTAAGACTGAGGATAGTTTTTGAAAGATGTCCAGTTCCTTAGTGAGACTGTGAAGTTTCTTTTTAGAGACTTCCAGTTCTGAGCGCCAACTGCTGATATCTTGGTGTGAGGCATCCAGTTCTGTGCGGAGAGTGTGAACCTCCTTCTGGGATGTGTCCACCTCTGTCCGGACACTGTTGACCTCCTGGTGTTTGGCATTCAGTTCTATGCGGAGAGTGTGAACCTCATTTTGAGAGACTTCCACCTCTCTATGGCACTTGCAAACCTCCTGCTGAAAGACTGCAATCTCCTTCAGTGCCTCCTCATACTTCTGCTTCAGATTAGCAATCATTCTATTGGATTGACTCTGCATTTCCACCATGGTGGCATTAGTAGTGTTTGCAGTGGCTAGCTCAGTCTTGGCCGCCGAGTAAATTACGAGCACCGTCTTCTGTTGCTCAGCATTATCTTCTCTCTCTATTTTCAATTTTTCACGGAACAGATCACAGTAATGCCTGGCATTTTCAGGGCATCTTCAGGGCTGGTCAAGGGATAGTCACTCACTGGTTCCGGCTCCGCTTCCCTGGGATGGTTGGTTAGGAGTTACTCACTGTTGGCACCGGACAGACACTTCTTTGGGTTACACAACATCTGCCTTGGCCCCTCTGGATATTCTGTCATCCGCATGACGAATCCTCCATTTTCTCTAGACTGCAGGGCATCTCGGTCTCCCTTTTTCTCCGCTAGATCTGCGGACGTGTCTGTTCCTTCCACGGTAAGTGAAAAACCACTTTTCTTTTTCCGCCTTTTTGTTTTGGATGACTCCGTCCCATACTGGGGTCTCCGTCTTTATTTGAAACTTCAGTAGCTTCACTGTATCCGCCATGTTTTCCTTGCAGTTGCGTTAAGTGGCGTAAATATTCAGGGATCTGCTGTTCCCGCTCTTCCTCCTGCCGATCACATTCGTCATCATGGAGAGCGGTCATTTCAATTCGTACCAAGTTCAGGCACCCCCACCATTCTTGGGGTGTTTTGTGGGTGTGATTCGGTTCGGGTTCCCCGTAAGAGATGTCTTCCTCCTTATCGGACTGGAAGGGCCACTCTTCCGTGGGGTAGGGTTCATTACTGGAACGCCGCATCTTGTCCTCCATTTTGGGGCTATCAGGTGTATTTTTCTACCCAACCTCAGGAGGCGCTATTGCAACTGTTATCACTGTATTTGATAGAACCCCAAATTGTGGTAGTCCTACAGGTGGGCATATTTTGCTTGTAGAGGTCGCAGCTCTCACAGGCATCTCTGTAGACTTTTTCTTTCCTTGGGTAAGTTTTACAATATTAGCAGTACTGTGAATGCATTCACTCTCATCATCTGTATAAGGCCTCAAAGGACACTGCTCCATGTGGTGGGGTTCTATAAACCAGGAACACATTTTCTTCCCCATTTTTGCAAAGTCTGTATTTGACTTCAGCTGGGCGGCCATTTTAAATTCCCAGAATCAGTACCTTGCGTTGATCACCATCTGTAAAAATTTCCCTGCTTTAGCACAGTCTTGTATCAATTTTCACACTTTTCTGCATATATTCCATTCACAGCTGGTAGTCGTATGCAGTGTGGCAGCCTTTACTTCCAGAATCAGTATTGCTCGTGGGTCACCGTCTGTATTCACTGCTTCAGTGCAATTTTTTTTTTTTTAAGTAAACAATAAACAAAGCCTAGCTCCTCTGGAGCACTAACTCACTTCTTGAACCCTGCCTACGGCTGAAAGGCAAAGCCCCTTTATCAACAACCATATTACACATTATTGTGATAGGCAAGTAAGGTTTACCTGCTTCAGCAGTCTCTCTCTCTCCTCTTGGGATTGGGGAAAAGAGTCCATCTGTGGTTTTGTGGCTTTCTTCAGTGCAGTGTAGATTTCCTGCTTGGATATGTATCCCTTTAATTCTGGTCTCTGCTGCAGGTGAATCTTTGTTTTGTTGCTCAGGCTGTTTGCAAGACTGCATGCAGGTAAAAAGCACAAAAAAAATTCACAGGCAATCTCCGGGGCCCCTTTGAACTTCAAGGGCCACCTTTCATCCCAACTTCTGACACCATACGTAAGAGGACATGTGCAGAGGTACGCAATGGAGACTGTTTTAAGGTGAAATTAAAATAAGGCTTTATTGCACCTGTCCCTTTAAACACAGCAAACATGTGAAAATCAACAAACAAAATCTGCTCCACTTTGGAGTATATATACACTTGCCGTCCAGCCCTCTTAACTGTGTGGTTAGCCCAGCGATTCACCAGCCCAAAATCATAGAGACATCATTATATATATAGAGATATAGATAACAGTCTTATATGAAAAGACTTATCTGTCTCTTGTAGTTGTAGGGGGGAGGCTTCTCTGTTCTCCTGGTGTCCACACCCTTGTGTGATAAGGTAATGTCAGGATCCAGGTTTAGAATCTTGTCCCCTTTGTACAAGAATATAAGTCTCTTGGTGTCTTGATCTCAGCAGAGACTTTCTGCTCAAGACCTCTTTCCTTTTGTCAGCACCCTTGTGTACTGAGGAAAAATCTCCTTCCTGTTTCTGGGAACAGGCTTTTTCACAGAGCTGTGATTAGGCAGGTGGAGTGGTTGATTGCAGGTGTGCAATTAACCAGCACACTGCTGGAATAGAGGCAAGCCTGTTAACAGGGATAAGACCCTGTTACAGGCCCCATAGTTGACCATTGGTGGGAGGAGGGTGCCTTTACTCCAGAGCAGTCAGTAGAGGCTCTCCGTAAGAGAGAAGGAGAAATTAAGTTAGGTGTCCGTATACCTAAGGGCCCTTCTTTTTTCCTCGCTCTATTAGGTAATGTATGTAATCACTGTAGTCAGTGGATGATATGGGTTTTTGCGTAAATTTATCATCTGCTGGTATATGTATTAATCTTGAGCCAAATTTGTGTCATTTTGTAGGTTCCAGAATGACGATGGTGCATCAAATTTGGACTCCAAGCGTTAGCGTTGGGATTTTCACCCAGGGGAGAGTGTAAGATGGTTATACCTGTTATGTAAGTCCTGTTAGCTAAAGGCAGTAAACGGTTAAGATCTGTGGGCTCTTGGCCCCCCTAATGCCCCTCTTGTAAGTGATGGAAGTAAGGTGGTGACTCATGGCCTGTGTAAGCCACTCAGGGATAGGTACAGTCCATGAGCCCGCCCCTTCCAGAGTCTTCCAGGATGATATGGAAAGTTAGTCTCAGTCTGCTTCCTGCTCCAGTGAAGAGAGGAAGAAAGAGCTGTGAGTCTCTCCCATGGCAGGGATGAACATGCTCACCCTCAGTCCAGAGACTGAGGGAACATCAAGCTCAGCCACCACGGCCTGTAAGACCATGGCCTGCACCATCTACAAGTCTGGGACTTCCAAGACCTTGCACCACTGCAGAGAGAACTACAGTGGCTGCTACCATGCATGCCAATAAAGACCATTGTTCACCATACACTCCTGTCTGAGTATCAGTCCTTGGGCAGGAGGGAGAAGAATGCAGTAGTGGGGGCTGACTTCCGGACACCCTGGGACCCACTACGGCTGGAGGCGCTGACACCAGAGAAAGAACTACAGAGAACAAGAACCTAAGCTTGTCCAAGTCTCTGCTCCACCGCAGACAGCTCAGCTCCAAACAGGTATTGCATCACATGTAGCATAGGCTGTGCAATCTCCCAGAGGGTCGGAGGGGGGGAAACAGTGCTACATATATACCCCTGACTGAGTTGCAGTCTATTAGCCAGAGTTATTGGAGAGAAAGAACTGTCATGGTAGGGACTGCCTGCAGCCTTGCTGTAGCCTGCCGTGTCTGGAGGCGCTGTATCACCATGGAAAGCACATAAGCCTGTCCTGGTCCTCATCCCATCGCGGACTCTCAGCTCTCCTGGACCCTCACAGGTATGCACGCACCAAGACATCAGTAGTAGCAGCAACATGTTTCCAAAGAGGGGGGAAACAGGGCTACACATGCATCACAAAAATACACCAAAACTCAGTTGTAATAAATGTCTCTGGATAACAAACTGTGTTAAGTATAAGAAATGTGGTTAACTTGTTGTCTTGGATCAAGCAATAAGTATATCTCACAAACTTTATACATAATCATCTTTTCATCTTTCTCTACAAAGGATCTAAACTTACAATACAACTGACCAATTAAGCAATGAAAACTTATATTGCTACACATTATACAAGCAAAAAATGACTATCAAGTTACCATGCTTAGATAAGAATGCTTTCCATATTTATTTATACTAATTGCATAGCAACCATGATGTTCTGATTTACAGTGAACAAAAGAAAGCAGGATGGAAAGTTAAAAATAATAATTCTCTATTCTATAATGAATTCCAGTCCTAAATAATGGAAAAGATTGCTGCGTGTTCTCCCAAAATTATATATGGCCTTTATAAGTTTTTAAGAATAACTTCTTAAATAAAAAAAAAACACATGCAGTTTGTGTAGGTTGCTTGATCAGAAAGGAATGAAGAAACATTGAACAATAAAGGGTTATTTAACCACATGTTTGATTTACCCAAAAACAAATATATTTAATGGAAGCTTAGAGGAATACTGTGCAAAGTCACTTTCTGTAACCAGTTTGTTTTTACCAGTATGCAATTTTTCTATACTTTTAGACATCACTGTAACAGATGGTTTTGTTCCTGTGAATTAATGTGCACAAAGCATACTGAAACATGAACTTATTAGAATGCAACAGATTGTTTTTGGACATTTAGCAATCTGAGTATGCAACAGGCATAGAGCAACATCTGATTTTAATTTAACCCAACCACATACCAGATAAGGTTTTAATTAATGAATGCATGTGCATGCATTGTCTCTGACTGTTGCTCTGGCTGAATACCAATGTACTGCAGATGATAAAAAAAGTGACCTAATTAAAAGTAAATCGGACTTTCCTTTAGGATCAATGGCCTGGAGTCATCAATCTCCGATCTGCACAAAATGCAATATTATATGCAAAAAAGTGCTATTTTTATAGCGCAATTCATGAACTTGGTACCGCTTAAAAAAAAAGACTAAATACCACAAATTTAGTCATTTTGGTTCTAGTCATCAAGCCCCGATTCGATGCATGTTCTGCACTTAAGTGCTTCTGTCAGAAGAATTGAGTATGGAGATCTGTATAATAATTTTTTATTTACCTATTAAGTTAATGCAGGTTTTGTGCTAGCCGGATGAGAAAAATGTTACGGAAATCTACAAACTTTACAAAGGAAATTTGACCAACATTAAAAGCCAATGTGCAAGGACATGTGGCAATTTATATACTGCACTTTTTATATAAATACTGGGGGAAAAAGTAGCAACAAGTTTGGAAAAAAATGAATTCCATAGGAATTGTGGTAACATTTAAAAAATTCAGAACAATGTTAATTGCTGCAAAAACACAAAATGTAAGAAAGAAACGTGAAAGATTTAATCAAGCAAAATTTGAGAAGACATCTATTTGCACATGTATTTGTTTTCACTGGAAACTGCATTAGATATTAGTGATGTCATTTTAGTGTTTATTTAGGTCAAATACCAATGACCTTTATACATCATGCAGCGGCACTATTTAAGGTGATCGGTAACTCTATATACTCCTTTCACTTTGGATGTTGTTAGCCACCAGTGTACACTTAACCCATTTTTATAAGCATACTTATTTTGTGTGCAATAGACAGTTTTGTTTCACTGCCTAACATTAATTGCTAGCACTAACAAATGCACTTCTATACGGCTGGCTAGATCCACACTCTATGCATGTTGCACTTTCATGGTAGAGCTGGGAATTGCATACTTTCTACATCTTCTGTTTTCACATATGGTTTTACCTACAGTATACCACCAATTTATTTCCCTGTTTTATGGACATTTTTGTAATCCATAATCATTCATTAAGAGAATCCTGAGCACAGAATCCTAGGTCCTTTTCTGTTTCCTGTATACATTCAAACAAAGTGACACATGGCTGGGATTTCATTAGAAATAAAATAGGGAGGAAAAGGGGGAAAAACAGGTTTATAATATTAATAAACCCATGTAACCATGTTTCCCCAACCCAATCTCACATAGGGTCCCCTAGGGAAATTACAACTCTGGTTACATCTGTCAGTATGGTGCATACCTGCTGGTAACAGGGGGCCCTGGGTCTCCTGCATGGTGGAAAAGGGGAATAACAGTATCTCGATCCAAGTTGGGAAGGAAGCGATGGTCTCAGGAACACCCCAGGAAAAAAGAACATAAAGTGATGGTGCAGGTTTATGTTCTTTTTTCCTGGGGTGTTCCTGAGACCATCGGTCCCTTCCCACCTTGGATCGAGATACTTTTGAAGGGAATCTGTACATATTCCCTGGAAGGTTGAGAATAATTTTTGGGTTCATTGTTTATATTATTCATGCACTTGTATCACAATATTGGTGTTTAGCGCCGTTTCAAATCACTTTGGTTAAAGGGGAATAACAGGACAGGCTTCTGGGGTCTTGCCAAAATTCTACTCACAGGTGCAGTACCTCCATCTTGTGCAGCCCCCAGCTGTATGGGGTGAAGTCTCTGCAAAAGAATTATCGTCCCCCTCCTCCCAATATACTTCAGTCTCAGGCAGGAGGTATTTTATAAAAGGTCAGGATGCTTTATTTTATCTTCCTTCTCCAGCAGCCACAATCACAGCAGTTGAAGAATCTTCCCCTTCAGGATGTCCCTGAACACACTCCCAGCCAAGGGCACCAAGAGTTGTTCTTGCTCTTCCCCTATCCCCTGGTGGGATAGGAGGTATAGGTTAACCCCACGCTCCCCGGAGGGAGGGCCTCAGGGAGAAGGGGTGAGAGTGTGGGTGGTCAAGGGAGGCCAGCCGTTGAGGAGGCCCAGAGGGGTGACAGTTGGGGGGGGGGGGCAAGTCAACAGGGGTGAGAGGGGGGGGAGTGTTGTACTTATTTTTTGGGGGGGAGGTGTGTGTGTGTGTGTGTGTTGTGTCCTTTGGCCTGTCACTCCGCCTCAGGCCAATGAGAGGTGTGCGGGGGCGGGCGGGCGGGCCAAGGGACCAATGAGATTTCCCCGAGGGACAGAGGCCATGCAGACAGGCATACAGTGCTTTCACAAATATAGTATAAGATTGGGTATTTTTGTCTTAGGTTTATAATATGCAAAATTGTGTAACAAACAATAAACAATTGTATTTTAATAATGGCTAAATGTTTTTTAAAATAATTATTCATATATTGACATTAAAGCAGACGAAAAATGATCTAAAGTAGTAGTCACAGTCATTAGTATTTTCCTACAGCTTTTATATTTCTGATACTGTGCCTCATGGTAAAATTCTCCTTTTTGAAGAAATATTGATGGAGAATTAATGATTTCCTTCTTTCATTCTCCCTTTCTTGATTTTCTTTTCTTCCTCTCATGTTATTTTACCTGAAACAGGAAGTCTCCCAGAGGTGGACCTTTCTAGTCTCACAATTTGAAATACCAAGCTTGAAGAAATTTGTACCTTCAGTTTCCTGCCATTTTCAGTACAAACATGTCTGATGTAGGGCTTGCACATTATTTAGAAGCTGCCATTTTTACTTGTGTAACACCCTTCCCCCCCAAGGGAGATTCATATGTTATGGATCGTTATGGTGCTAACCTGTCAGCTCACAGCAGACCTGGGCCTCCGCTTTTGGGGAGCTTGGGGTGCACGGTGCAGCGACTCCACCCGGGAAGATCCCAGTGTTGACGGGATGTCTCCTCACGGTAACATGCACAGCAAACAACACAACACACAGTAGTAATAAACAGTATTATTTACCGGCAGGTCCAATCCTGATACAGATACAGCAATACACAATGCAGTAGCTAAACACCCGAACAGCGACAGTAACAATAACAATAACCCCCCTTCCCTGAGAGTCCTGACCACACCCGATCCCTTCTGCACCCGCAAATGGAAAGTGTCCCGCAAGAGATCCCTTCCAAATGTATATGTGAGGGCAGTGCTACCCTCCCTGGTGTATGGATGGTGCACGTTGGTACCTTCCTGGTTACAGCAGTATAACCAGAGAATCCTGATAAGCAAGCAGAAGCCACATATGTGATCCCATGGGCCTTCCAACAATTCCCTTTGCACCTTACTTCCAGCAGCCGCAGAGTAGTATCTCCAGTCCTGGGGAATCCTCCTCTGCAGATGGTCCGTTCCATGATAACTAACTACAGCTGAGTTCTGATATAGGGCCGTCCATATCACACACAATCTAGGGTGGCTCAGGTCCTGGCTTGGGCCTACGGGGTTCCTGACCTAGTCCCAGGCAGCCTTACAGGTTAACCGGGCACAACCTTGTCCGTGGTCTCAAGCAGAACTGCCATGCCGTCCCCTGTACCAGAGGATATCCTGTCCCTGGAGGGAATATCTTCTCCCCCTGTCCTTAGAAGCACCAACATGGCCACCACACCTCCGCATGTAAGTCCGAAGAGCTGCATCAGCTCCCCCTGGAGGTGCGGAGGACTACTCTACTACACTTGTAAAATATATATCACTAGCTGATATACCGGCGTTGCCCGGGATGTAAATGCGTGAAATGATATGATGTAGTTGTTGTTCAAAAATTGTGAGGTGGGGTGGTGTGGGGGGGAGAAGAGGTGGTGTGGTGTGGGGGGGAGAAGAGGTAGGGTGGTGTGGGGGGGAGAAGAGGTGGGGTGGTGTGGTGTGGGAAAGAGGTGGTGTGGTGTGGGAAAGAGGTGGTGTGGGAAAGAGGTGGGGTGGTGTGGGGAGAGAAAAAGGTGGGGTGGTGTGGGGGGGGGGGGGGAAGAGGTGGGGTTGTGTGGGGGGGGAGAGGTGGGGTGGTGTGGGGGGGAAGAGGTGGGGTGGTGTGGTGTGGGAAAGAGGTGGTGTGGTGTGGGAAAGAGGTGGTGTGGGAAAGAGGTGGGGTGGTGTGGGAGTGAAAAAAGGTGGGGTGGTGTGGGGGGGGGGGAAGAGGTGGGGTGGGTTGGGGGGGGGGAAGAGGTGGGGTGGTGTGGGGGGGAAGAGGTGGGGTGGTGTGGGGGGGGAAGAGGTGGGTTGGTGTGGGGGGGAAGGGGTGGGTTGGTGTGGGGGGAAAAGAGGTGGGTTGGTGTGGGGGGAAAAGAGGTGGGTTGGTGTGGGGGGAAAAGAGGTGTGGGGGGAAAAGAGAGGGGGGAAGAGAGGGGAGGGGGGATGAGAGGGGAGGGGGGCAAGAGAGGGGAGGGGGGAAGAGAGGGGAGGGGGGGAAGAGAGGGGAGTGGGGGGAAAGAGAGGGGAGGGGGGGAGAAAGAGAGGGGAGGGGGGGAGAAAGAGAGGGGAGGGGGGAGAAAGAGAGGGGGGGAGAAAGAGAGGGGAGGGGGGGAGAAAGAGAGGGGAGGGGGGGAGAAAGAGAGGGGAGGGGGGAGGAGAAAGAGGGGGGAGGGGGGGAGAAAGAGAGGGGATGGGGGGAGAAAGAGAGGGGATGGGGGGAGAAAGAGAGGGGAGGGGGGGAGAAAGAGGGCGGGGGGAAAGAGAGGGAGGGGGGGAAAGAGAGGGAGGGGGGGAAAGAGAGGGAGGGGGGGGAAAGAGAGGGAGGGGGGGAAAGAGAGGGAGGGGGGGAAAGAGGGAGGGGGGAAAGAGAGGGAGGGGTGAAAGAGAGGGAGGGGGGGGAAAGAGAGGGAGGGGGGGAAAGAGAGGGAGGGGGGAAGGGAGGGGGGAGAAAGAGGGGAGGGGGGGAGAAAGAGAGGGGAGGGGGGGAGAAAGAGAGGGGAGGGGGGAGAAAGAGAGGGGAGGGGGGAGAAAGAGAGGGGAGATGGGGGAGAAAGAGAGGGGAGGTGGGGGAGAAAGAGAGGGGAGGGGGGGGAGAAAGAGAGGGGAGGGGGGGAAGAAAGAGGGGAGGGGGGGAGAAAGAGAGGGGAGGTGGGGGAGAAAGAGAGGGGGGGAGAAAGAGAGGGGAGAGAAAGAGAGGGGAGGGGGGGAGAAAGAGAGGGGAGGGGGGAGAAAGAGAGGGGGGGGGAAAGAGAGGGGAGGGGGGGGGAAAGAGAGGGGGGGAGAAAGAGAGGGGAGGGGGGGGGAGAAAGAGAGGGGGGGGGTGAGCGGGCTGTTTGTGAGGTTCCGCAGAGTGGTGGCAGGAGGGGTGGTGATAGTGTTCTGTTTCTGCTGTCTGGCTGCGGCGTTGTGGGTTACGTGTGCTGATAGAGGGTGTTGTTGGGGGGGGAGGTGCCGCATGGCTGGCCGCTCCACTTCCCGCCTCGGGACCGGGCGGGCCTAACGCTCGGAGCACGCAAGTGCCTGTGTTCCTGGTGCTGGAGCACCACGTGGCACACCAGTGGCTGTACCTCCGCTTACCGTGCGCGGCCGCCGGACCTGAAGCGGGGAACCTGACTGCTAGACCCCTTCTGGCCGCCAGACCCCTCTGCTCCCCGTGCTCGTTTTAGAGGACCCGCGGCGGAAAGTGCCGCGTGGGGTAAGGGCGTAGCAAAGGGGCCGTAATGGTGATAGGGGGTGGCTCTGTTGTTGCAGGCCAGCGCCGGGAAGGGAGAAGGGGTGAGAGGGTGGGTGGTCAAGGGCGGCCAGCCGTTGAGGAGGGCCAGAGGGGTGACAGTTGGGGGGGGCAAGTCCACAGGGGTGAGAGGGGGGAATGTTGTACTTATTTTTGGGGGGGGATGTGTGTGTGTGTGTGTGTGTGTAGTATCCCTACGCGTTTCTTTACACTTAGATCCCCTGATGAAATCACCTAAGTGTGAAGAAAATGCATAGGGATACTAGTTAAACTAGTGACGGTCACTGCACCAGACCCGTTGTTATCTGGGACTCTCATTAACACTCTGGGACGCTGCCCCGCACTGACTTGCTGACTTTGGGAAGCTGCTCCACGCTGATGCGCTAACAATCTGTTTCCCATGGTCCTACCATCTCCTTTCCTCCGATCCGGAACCTCTGTTCACTACAGTTTGTTTCCGGTTGACAACAGGAGAAGCTGTGTACTCTCTGGGGCTCCTGCTTGACAGTAGCTCAGAGGGGCCATACAACACGTGGGAGCAGGACATGTGAGCGGAGCAGCAGATTCCAGCGTCTGGTGAATGAGTATTACTCATTACATGCTTGATTATTTTCTATGTTTGTGAGTTTGCATTTGTTTGAGTTTTATTGGGAATATTAAATCTTGTATCTTATCATATTACACTAGGATCGGGCGCTTTCTTTTCTTCTCGTTTTCCTAGATCCATTGGGAGGTCGTTGTTCCTTTCAGAAGGCTGCCAGAATCCTATAAAGAGGGCCATTACCCATTTTTTCCATCGTACAGGACTACATCTCTATGGTAACTTTTTGGACTCTATTTTTATATTATTTTTTATATTATTTCTTTTTTTTCCAATATCCCTTAATGTCCACTCATTCTTTATTATATTCTTAATCCATGCATGTTTATTTGTTCCAATTAGAATTGTTTTTAGTCACTGGTAACACTAGTTCATGTTATATGATGTATAGTGTTTTATACACCATTGCAGTAGATACCAAGAGGCGCAGTCTTTCTTGTCTGTATATATACATACATACATACATACACAACACACACACACACACACATATGCTAATGTATTAAAAATGTAACAAACATATATAGTATAATAAAAGAAATAAACATAGTCACAGAGTATATCGTATGGTAAATTAACTGTACTTTGTTGCAATTTTGTTACTAATAAGTTAGAATATAATGGGGAAGAACTAGGGGTCAAAAAAACAAGGGTTTGGGATATATAAGAAATTGCTTTGCCCTGTACTGACACAAAGCATTCTCCAAACAATGTTTTCCATAGTTCTATGGAATGACTATGTAATGACAGGTGTTGCCTGGCTGAGGGAGATAAGTTATCGAACAGCTTTACAACTACAGTATAATGCCAGTTTAGTGCCCAAATAGATGATGGAAATTAATTATAGCTGCCATTCAGGGTATTTAAGAATATTCCATATTGAGTAGGTAACTAACTCAGTAATTCACTAAAGACACTCAGGGCACATTACATGCTTGCTTAATTAACCTTCCCTTCACCCGAAAAGAAACATCAATATCTCATTAAAGGTATGTAAAAAATAAGAAGTTATGTGGAATTGACCTTGTTAGACCAAATGAATCAAGAATTAATATTACACAGCGTGCATAATGTATCAGTCTGATACAGACTGTCAGTATTGGCAAATGCAATGGATATCTTCAAAAAAAGGTTGGACATCTATTTTTAGAAAGGAAAAGTATATTTCCAGGGACATATCCCAAACCAAATAAGTAAACATGGGAAGGATGTTGATCCAGGGAGTAATCTGATTGCCAATATTTGGAGTCAGGAAGGAATTTATTTTTTCCCTTATGAGATATCATTGGATGATATTTTACTGGGGATTTTTTTTTTTTTGCCTTCCTCTGGATAAATATACTGTAAATATAAATATAGGATAAAGTATCTGTAGTTTAAATTTAGTATAGGTTCAACTTGATGGACGTATGTCTTTTGTCATCCTCATCTACTATGTAACTATGATACAGATGCAGCCAGATGCTTTGTCACGTAGTCCGCCAGGATACCGCAGATGGTAACGAGTGGCGGAATCCCCGGAACCAGACTAATTGCCCATCCACGGAACCAGACTAATTGCCAACACAGCGGGGGTCTCTGCTTCTGAATGGAACTTCCGCTGTGTTAGTCCTACAGCATCAGTCTGTAAGAGATGCGTAGTATTGTATTGTATGTCTTTATTTATATAGCGCCATTAATGTACATAGCGCTTCACAGCAGTAATACATGTGGTAATCAAATAAATAACAGATAATATAAATAACAGATCATGGGAATAAGTGCTTTAGACATAAAAGTAACATTAAGGAAGAGGAGTCCCTGCCCCGAGGAGCTTACTGTCTAATTGGTAGGTAGGGAGAACGTACAGAGACAGTAGGAGGGAGTTCTGGTAAGTGCGTCTGCAGGGGGGCAAGCTTTATGTATCATGTGTTCAGAATATCCACAGTGCTATTCATATGCTTCTTTAAGCAAGTGTGTCTTAAGGTGGGTCTTAAAGGTGGATAGAGAGGGTGCTAGTCGGGTACTGAGGGGAAGGGCATTCCAGAGATGTGGGGCAGTCAGTGAAAAAGGTTTAAGGCGGGAGAGGGCTTTAGATACAAAGGGGGTAGAAAGAAGACATCCTTGAGAAGAACGCAAGAGTCTGGATGGTGCATAACGAGAAATTAGGGCTGAGATGTAAGGAGGGGCAGAAGAGTGTAAAGCTTTAAAAGTGAGGAGAAGAATGGAGTGTGAGATGCGGGATTTGATCGGAAGCCAGGAGAGGAATTTCATGAGGGGAGATGCTGAGACAGATCTAGGAAAGAGTAAAGTGATTCTGGCACCAGCATTTAGGATAGATTGTAGGGGAAACAGGTGAGAGGCAGGAAGGCCGGACAGCAGGAGGTTCCAGTAATCAAGACGGGAGAGAATGAGGGCCTGAGTCAGAGTTTTAGCAGTCGAGCAACAGAGGAAAGGGCGTATCTTTGTTATATTGCGGAGGGAAAAGCGACAAGATTTAGAAATGTTTTGAATGTGAGGGGCGAATGTGAGAGAGGAGTCGAGTGTGACCCCTAGGCAGCGTGCTTGGGCTACTGGGTGAATGATTGTAGTTCCAACAGTAATTTGGAAGGAGGTAGTAGGGCCAGGTTTGGGAGGAAGTATGAGGAGCTCTGTTTTAGCCATATTGAGTTGAAGGCGTCGGAGGGCCATCCAGGATGATATAGCCGAGAGACATTCAGAAACTTTGGTTTGTACAGCAGGTGTAAGGTCGGGTGTTGAAAAGTATATTTGTGTGTCGTCGGCATAGAGGTGATAATTAAACCCAAAAGATGTTATTAGGTCACCTAGAGAGAGTGTGTACAGAGAAAAGAGAAGAGTTCCCAGGACAGAGCCCTGGGGTACCACCACAGAGAAATCAATAGAGGAGGAGGAGGTGTTAGCAGAAGAGACACTGAAAGTACGATGGGAGAGGTAAGAAGAGATCCGTGATAGAGCTTTGTTCCGAATACCAAGAGTATGGAGAATGTGGAGGAGAAGAGGGTGGTCCACTGTGGCAAATGCTGCAGAGAGGTCGAGTGATATGAGCAGAGTGGAATGACCTCTGTCTTTGGCAGCATGAAGGTTGTCAGTTATTTTAGTGAGGGCTGTTTCCGTGGAGTGAGCAGTAGTGAGAACAGACTGAATCAGTCACTCTCTCTGCACACCACTAACAGGCTTTTATTTTATTATAATAACATAGGATTGTTATAATAATAATAACAGTTTGTTCTTGTATTGTGCTGCTAGTTTTATGTAGTGCTTTACAGAGACATTTTGCAGGCACATGTCCCTGCCCCGTAGAGCTTACAATCTATTCTTTTGGTGACTGAGGCACAGGGAGATATAGTGAGTTGCCCAAGGTTACAAGGAGCAGACACCGTGAAGTGAACAAGGTTCCCCTGCTTCAAACTCAGTGCCAGTCAGTGTCTTTACTCACGAGCTGCTCCTTCTCTTATTGTTATTAGTAACTGCAAAGATAATTAAGGGGTTAACCCATCCCGCAACCATCCCCAGGAGGCTTAACCACCCACCCTGGGGCAACTACACCTAACAAACCAGGTACTCTGGTTTAACCGCTTAATTACCTTAACGGCTAGCCACTAAGGTAATGAACCTGCTTTTTTTTAATTGCATAGGATTGAAGCAGAGGAGTTTTGGAGCTGAATCGCATAAATTTTAGCCCCGGGACCCCGTGCTTCCCGAGATACTGGCCCCGGTATGGGGTGCCGGTATTCCCACCAAGTTTAATTCTCCTGCGTCACTGGGACATTTAAAAGCACAGTAGATACCAGCACGACATACCCAGGCCTGTAACTCAGGAAGCAGGGGTTCCCCGGAGCTGAAATTAATACAGTTCAGCTCCGGAGACCCCCTGCTTCAATTCTATGTTATTAAAATGAAAGAAAAGCTGCGTGATCACCTGTTACAGGTGCACAGAGAGAGGGACTCATTCTGTTTACGCTCACTGTGCATTTCTTCCAGACTGATGCAGCCCAGTAGGATGAACAAAGTAGGACTCCCATTCAGAAGCCGGGACCCTGCTGTATTAATCCTGATGGGCAATTCTCCCTGCTCGGCACTTGATTGTGAACGCTCAATGTTTAGTTCTTGGTTCACCAGCATAAGTGCTGAGACAAGTTGGAAATACAACTGGCTGCATCTGTAGATCTAGTATGGATTCGTAGTATGGATCTGTAAATCTTTGTTTGAATTCGAATTTTCATTGCAAAGTTTATTTCGAACCTTTGAACAAGCTTCGAAGTTTGCAAAGTTTCGATTTTGAACCAGTGATACTGGTTTAAAATCAAAACTTTGCCAACTTTGAAGCTTGTTCAAAGGTTCGAGAGGAATTTTGTAATGAACTTTCAATTACAAACAAAATTCATTTTTTTTTGTGTTTTGATTTTTTTTTTGTTATTAATGTAGGGGCTAAATCCATAGAAGTTCGTAGTTTTTGCACTAATAACGTGACATTCACATAAATAGGAACGGACATTATTTTTCACCTAATTAATGGCTATCCTCAAAGCAAATTAGATTTAAAAATAACATTTGTTTGTAATAGTAGCAGCGCTATTAATATGGTCTCAAATACACGTTCTCCAATACACCCCACACGCGCTTGGTAAAAAGTCTAATTAGCGCCCGTCATTTATGATTTGTCACACATTAGCATGACCTACAGTACTATACCAGGACACCCATGAGTATGATTGAAATTCAAAAAAATACACATTAGAAACTGAAAAACTCACCCATTTCAGCTAAACAGCTCTACTGTTTAGATGGCAGAGCAAGCTTCAACCTCTACTCCTGAGGTGCTCCTGCTGCTGAGGCTTGCAGAAAACGAAGCCAGAAATGTAATAATGAGGAGCTGAAGATCTTAATAAATTCAGTAGTAGATAACCACTCCAAACTATTAGGGTCTCTGTGTTTCAGGACCAGCACTGCTAAAAAGCAGCAGATATGGGGGTGTATACTAGAGCGCCTAAATGCCCCTGGGAATGCTGTCCGATCCGTGGGCATGTTGAAAAATTGATGGGCTGACACCAAATACAAAGTAAAAAAAGAAACTTGCTGACCATGCAATCCAGGCACGAAACACAGGTGTGGTGAGACTGATACATGACTGATACATGACAATAAAGTACATATATGTTAACTAGATATCAATCTCATGTATACAGTGGTAAGACAAAGTTGGTGAATCCCTCCCCCCTTACAGCTGCACCCATAGCTGCTCCCTAGCTGCACCCTCCACTGCCCATCCAAACACTCTGGCTGCACCAACGATCAAGTGATCCAGACCACACTTCTCACTCATGTCCAGTTGATATCCCACAAGGTAGAGCCACTGTAAATTCAGTGAGGGGGCTTCAGTAGTCTGAGACCCAGCTGAAACATCTAGAGGCCTCAGCACGATGGAGGAATGTCAGCTCTCACCGCATGGTGGAAACTGTCCACCCACGAGAGCTGGAGGCCCAGTGCTATTACTAAGCAGCCCAGCGTAACCACTTTGTCATTATACACACCATGCGGCAGCACGGTAATGCTGTGATCAACAGTATGGGACAGATTGCATGCGCTCACCTGAGCAATCCAGCAGGGTTTGGAGAGTATCCGTGCCTCTTCCGTCAGAACCCCCAGTGCCTCCATGGAGACATCAGAGTTTTCCTTAATTGTGGGGACTGTACCTCCTCTTCCATTATCAGAGTACCATCTGCACCACAGGTGCAGACTGTGGCATGGTAGATCGCGAAGCAGTGGGACGAGTTAGCCAGACAGTGCAGCTGCCAAAAAGAGGCTCTGATGTGTTATTTTTGTATGTATTGTTCTTGTTTCTGGTTGTGATTACATTTCATTAAGCCATCTAAATTTAAATTATGTAACAGATCCGAATCTTAGTTTACTGTTTGCCTTGCCTTACAGACATGTGCAGTCCTGGAACACTTCCCCTGATATTCACTGCAGCCTGGATCCACTCATTAAAGCAATACTGTCACACGCCCCTTCTGCTATTGGTTCACTGACCTTTAAATACTGCCTTCCCACAATGCTTTCCTGCCGAGCATAATTCCTTCCCTGGACGTTATTGTCTCTGCCACAAGCCGCCCTGGCTTGTATCCTGGTGTACTAACCTCTCTAGTTCTTATCCCTGGTTCCTAAGTTCCTGAGGCCTGCTGATCGTTCCATGCAGAGGCCCGTTCCTGACTCCTGTGCTGAAGCATTGTTTAGCCAGCACTGGTACCTGCTGCATTCTCCCCTAGAAGAGGTTACCCTTCGTTTCCTGAGGCCTGCTGCTAGTTCCATGCAGAGGCCCATTCCTGACTCCTGTGCTGAAGCATTGTTTCCGGAGGCCTGCTGCTAGTTTCACGCAGAGGCCTGTTCCTGACTCCTGTGCTGAAGCGTTGTTTAGCCAGCACTGGTACCTGCTGCATTCTCCCCTAGCAGTGGCTACCCTTCATTTCCTGAGGCCTGCTGCTAATCTCCATGCAGAGGCCTGCTTAGAACTTCTGTGCTGAAGCGTTGGTTTTCCCAACGCTGCCCCGCGGTGTACTTTGGCCAGCCTGCTGTCTCCTCCTGCTGAGATCGGCGTCATGGGCCGAGGCCGCTTCTTGCGCAGAAGCCACTCCCGCGCTCACGCTCCTAAGCTGAAGCGGGGAACTCCTGATTACCTGTTGCCGAACTCCTGCTTTAATAACGACGATCCTGCCTTCTCCAATCCTGACCCTGCTATGTACGACTACAAACTGCGCACTCCGTATCAGTCTGCGCGGACTAAGGTCGGTGATTATATAAAGCCACCTCAGCTCCGCGATCCGGTCCCGGTTTGTGGCGAGCACAATCGTAACAGTATGCTCGGCCCCACAAAACCGGACCGCGCCGTGGCGGGGGTTGGTAAATGTTTAACTGTACCTATGTCCTAGGCTGCGGACCTTTTTTAGAGACTGCCTCCGCCTGAGAGTGAGAGTGAGTTCTTGTATAAAGGTTTAACTCCTCAGGAAAGACTGATTCGTAAAGAACTCCTTACTAGATCTCAGCAATTTAAAGAGGAAAGAAAGACTCAACAGGCCCTGTCCTCCCAAATGCACCTTGCTATTTCCACCTCAGATCAAACAACTCTAGATCAGATTCTATATGCCGCCTGTGTGTTATACCAAGATTTTGACCTAATCTTAAGTGAGCGGGACCCTCTTCTCGCTGCCTACGCACTTTCTAATCACAATTTATTTTCTGCCAGCCCTGTTACTAAACCCGTGGGGGTGCCACCCCCTCCTAAGAATGTCCAAATCATCTCCCTGTTACTGCCCGCTAAGGAAGAAGCTGCCACGGTCCCTAGTCCTGAGTTAACCTCCCTGTGTTCTGTCCCTGAGGTTATTCCTGTCTTAACCCCTGCTTGTCAGGCGTATGAGTCCCTCACTGTAAATCCCTGCATTCCCCAGGTCTGTGTGTCTTCCCTAGCACCAGAGAATGAACCCTGCTTGCCCCCTCTTTCTAACCCAGAATTTCTAAGCTCTGTCCCCGAGGTTATTTCTGTTTTAACCCCTGCTAGTCTGCTCTGTGAGGTCCCCATTTTTAACCCTTGTATTCCACAGACTAATGTTAGGTCCCTAGGGCAAGAAGCTGAACCCCCTATGACCCCAGTTTCAGAGGCTAGTTTCTCTTTCTCTGATTCTCTGGTACAGCCTGACTTAACCCTTGAGGTTTTTCCTGTGTTAACCCCTGCAGGTCAGCCCTTTGAGCCTCCCTTGGTAAATCCCTGTAGTCCGCCAGTCAAGGACACCTCTTTAGCTTCAGAGGATGAACCCCTTATGTCCCCAATTTCGGAGACAAATCTCCCTTCTGGTTCTCAGGTACTATCTGCCTTAACCCCTGTAAATCCTTGCTGCCCTGTGGCTAATGTGTCCTTCTTTGCATCAGAGAATGAACCCCCATGTCTCACAGCAGGGGTTGCACTGAATGACTTCCATAACGTTCAAGTTGCTGTGCCTTTGGATACTCCTTACTATAAGTCCTCTGGCTCAGCTAAAATTCTTGGGGCTGCGCCCTCTGAACCTTTGGCAATAATACTGACTCCAGTTAAAAGTATTCAGGAACCGTTTGTTTCCCTAAACCTGTTCGCAGAATCCTCACTCCTAGGTATTTCGCTGACCCTGTCTGTCACTCAGAGAGCTGTAATCCCTGCTTCTGAGCATTGGAATCTATAGTCGTTTCTGATGTCCCAGACACTCCTTCCCAAATACCCACTTCAGAGACCAGTACAGTTGTGGTTGCCCCCCTTGTACTGTCTGTGTTCTCTTCTCAAATCATAGGATTAAAAGCGAACAGTGCACATTATGCCCCTTCCCTAATGACCCCTTCAGAGACCAGCACAGTTGTGGTTGGCCCCCTTGTACTGTCTGTGTTCTCCTCTTCTCAAATCCTAGGGTTAAAGGCGAAGAGTGCACATTATGCCCCTTTCCAAGTGACCACTTCTGAGGTCAGCGTATCTGCTGTTGCTCCCTTAGTACAATTACAGTCAGGCCCCTCCTTTTTGAAGGATCAGGTTTTCAAATTTGAAACTCCTTTTTCCCCTGATTTTGTAAACCTGCAGTCCCTTCTCACTGTAGTTAAAAGTTCTCCAGCAGCCGCTGAGTTAAGCTCTGCCGCTACTAAATCTTCTGTTGTAGAAACAACCTTCCCTAGCTCACTTCCGTTTGTCCTATCTGTTATGCCTGTTCCCAATGTTTTTCCTCCTCTGTCTCAGTGTTGCTATTACTGTCCTTGACTCTAAGTCTGTCTCCTTGGAACCGGTGACAGCTATTAGCCTCCCTTCTACTGCCCCTCAGGCTATCACTTCAGAGTTCAGCTTATCTGCCCCTGATCCCTTACTACGCTCTGAGTCTCCCCTTACGGCTTCTAGAGTCTCCCCAGCGCTTCCTGTGTTAACCCTTGGCTTATCCCTGACTCCTGAGGTAGAGCCTGACTGCCTGCTCTCCACCTCTGCGGTAGTCTGTGAGATGCCAATCACCTTTACTAAAATTCCTGTTTTGCAAAGTATTTCTCCTATTAAGTCTGTGATACCTGCAATTCCTAAAATTCCTTTAATTGGTTTCAAGACCCCTGTCACTGAGTCTCCCATGGCATCTCTGAGCCCTTTCTAGTATGGCATCTGGACAGACACAACAGAGCCGAGCCTAGTAACCATCTGTGCATCTGTGCGTTCCAGAGTCTATAACTTAGAAAGCCCTACAAATCACTAGCCTCATTCCTGGATGATCTGGGATATGTGTTCTGTCCAGCTTACCCAGGAACAGAACCCTATGCTGCTCTAACATAGCCTTGACTTGCACACGCTGCTGTGCACTGAGCTGGGATCCTATTCCTACCCGCTCCCCTGTGCCCCCCTGCCTAGATTCCTCTAGGAGGTAAGGCAGAGCATTGCTTGCCAAGTCCCCCATCAGTGTGCTAAAAATAGCCAGCACTGATGCCACACTGCTGGAAATACTCCTTACACATGTTAACATGATACGCCCTATTTCTCTGTGTCTCACCATCTTCCTGTACACCATAGGTGTACTCATTCATTTTCCTGAAAACCGGGTACGGTCCAGACCAGACAGCCTTTAATTTGTTCTGCGGAGTGGGCTGCAGAACGAGTCCCTGCTGACCTGGAATGAATGAGCTGCTAGGGGCATTGTAATCACACCAAGTCTGCTGCTTGGTCTGAATCTCCCTGAGATCAGCCTGTGCCAACCCCATAAGCATTTCTAACTGGTCTCTGAGAGCTGCCACAGACTGTCGCACAGACGCATCAGTCTGGGTAATGTTCCCCTTCCACCCCTCACAGAGTAAGTCAGGAGGTTCCCGGACCCTGCGGCCATATAGCAGCTTGAAGGAAGAGACCCTGGTAGATGTTGGCAGTACCTCTCGGTATGCAAACAGCAAGTGCTGTAAGTGAATCTCCCACTCTGTTCCTTCAATCCCTATACCTGCCAGAAGCAACTGCTTCAGGGTCCCATTGAACCTCTCACATAAACCGTTTGCCTGGGGGTAATAAGGGATGGTTTGCTGATGCTTTACCCCGCACACACCCCAGAGACCCTGTAACAATTCACGTCTGAATTGTGACCCTTGATCAGTTAGAATCTTACGCGGGGCAACCTACTCTAGGAAAAATCTCTAACAATGCTTCTGCCCCTGCCCTCGCATTGATGGTGGCAAGCATCACAGCCTCAGGATCCTGGGTAGACATATCTACCCCCATGAGCATGTAACACTGGCCAGACCAACTGTGGATCATGAGGGGTCCCACTATGTCTATAGCTACCCCTTGGTAAGGTTCCCCTATTACCTGTAACGGGTTCAGGGCTGGCCTCGCATGATCTCCCACCTTCCCTACCTGCAGCCAGGCATCCCTGGCGTGGCACAACTCTGCCACAGCCCCTGATGCCCACAGCCCATAGCAAGGTTGCAACAGCTGAGTCTTGCTCTGTTTGTAAGACTCCTTGGTGAAGCCAGTTTCCTGAAGTTTGTGGTTCAATACTATATCAACACCGCTGATCGATGAGGAGTCTGTTCCTTCATACGGGCATTCAGCAGATGCATTTCCCCTGATGCTCTGCTAGTGGTAGGAAATGGACCCCGTGTAACAACGGTTGCCTACACTCCTTCTGTACCCCTAGCTGACTTCTACCAGTCCAAACTGGTAGACCCCGGCTCTGCACACAAGAGCCCGCAGTGCCAGGAGTCCCGGTCTGACCCACTGGCCGAGTCAGACTCGGACTCCTGGAGCCTCCTGCGCTCCTCTCTGGGCTCAGACTGCACCACACCCCTAACTGTGTCCCTAATTCTGGCCCCCCACATTTAGTCTCAAAGTCAGGGAACCCAGAAACATGTAAAGGGCAAGGTAAGTCAGTATACTGTCCCGACTCAGTCTGGCTTACCTGTCTGGTCTCCGCAGAGACCCTTGGAACTGTTGGTCCCAAATGCAGGGGGACGGCGGATCCTTCAGGTGCAACTCCTGATCGCTGGCTCCTTGTAATCATTGCAACAAGAGCCAGATCTGCCGTAAACACGCATGTCATATGTCCCAGGTCATTGTCAAGGCGGACCTCAGCATCTAACCCGGGCAATACCCCCTCCTCCCTTATGCCACACCCAGCACCCCAATCACAAAAGACCCGGGCAACCGGTGTGAGCCACAGCCCATCACCTGGCAGGAGCATCTGCACCCCCGGTTCGGGAGCAGATCCTCTGGTCTCGCCATATCAGGTCGGACAAGAGTAACAGTGAAACTGGAGTCACGCAAGCCAGCTGCTTGGCAAACTCCCATGGTCACTTGGCACAACGGTGCCCGCTGGACATCGCTGGGTGGCACCTGGACTAGTGCAAATTGATGTCCCTCAATCTCTGCTGCTGTTTCCTGGGGGTCAAGCGCAGATCTCTCTGGGGACGTCCCTCTGTGGGTTTAAGCCACGGCTGGACTTGACTCCTCTGTGTGTGCCAGCCGCACACGGGCGACCGGCCTTGCAGCTTGAGAACATTGCCCCTGATGGGGTACACTGGACCTTCCCTGGTCCTGACAGATTGGGTTTGACTGACCAATCTGGTGGGACTGAGAGCACCCCCTCTCCGAGATTATCTCTGCAACTTTGGGTGCACTTCCAATGACTGCAGACTGTAGATGTCACGGTTGTGCTCGCCACAAACCTGGGTCAGACCGCGTGCCTGAGGTGGGGTTATAAAAGCACCGACCTTAGACCGCACAGGCTGATCCGGATTGCGCAGTTCGTAGTCGTACGTAGCAGGGTCGGGACTGGAGAAGGTATCATCATCAATGGACAAGCCATGGTCAGGACTGGAGAGATCAGGGTAAACGTTATTCAAGCAGGAGTTCGGCAACAGGTAGTCAGGAGTTGCCCGCTTCAGCTTAGGAGCGTGGGAGCGGGTTCTGCACGTGTGGTGACCATGGCCCATGGTACTGCTCTCAGGAAGGGATAGGCAGACCGGAGTGGGCACACCGCCAGGCAGCACTGGTAAACCAGTGCTTCAGCGCAAGAGTCCAGAGCGGGTCTGTGCAAGGAGACAGAGAGCTACAGACCTCAGGACTCGTAGACCGGCCTCTACTAGGGAAGGACAGCCGGCCTCAGGAAACTGGAAGCTGAAGTACGCACTGGAGAATCCTCCGCTTCAGCACAGGAAACAGGAACAGACCGCTGCGTGACACTAGCAGCCGGCCTCAGGAAATAGGGAGGTGAAATCATCAAGGAGAGTACTCCGCTTCAGGACAGGAGACAGGAACAGACCTCGCGTGAAGTAAGGAATAGAACTTTGAGAGATTAGTACACAACAGAGCCAAGCCTTAGGGCTTGTGGCAGAACACTTGGTGACATCCAGGAAGGACAATGCTCAGCAGAGAAGGATTGTGGGGATGCAGTACTTAAAGGCCAGCAGGCCAATCCCCGGAGGAGGGTGTGAAGGCACTGCTCCAATGAGTAAGTACAAGGCTAGGTTGCAGTGATAGCTTGCACAGCTGCAGTAGATACCAGAGGGAGTGTTCCAGGACTGCACAGGTCTGTGAGGCAAGGTAAGCAGTAAACTGAGGTGTGGATTCCTTACAGTAGAATCCTTTGAGGTGTGCTTTTGGCTGCCCTGGCCAGTGTGGCCAAGTCCTGGGCAGCCCTCCGTCCCCACAGGGCGAGCAGAGCGGCAATTCCGGGTGTAGAGAGACCGTTAGCCATTGGGGCTACCGCGGTTGCACTCTCTATCAATGGCCCCCCAACAGTGTCCATGTGGTGACCCGCTCCCTCCCCTTGTTCTTTCATGCTCACCAGTGCTGAATTAACCTCTTGCATCCTGGCTGTCCCGGTGGGCTCTGCAACTGCAGATGAGCTGGGGGCTACCCGGGTCCATGTGATCCCTGTCTGGGTAACCCTTCTCCTCCATGTGGCAAAACGTGCGGCAAGTCCTGGGGTGCCAATTCCCTCCCCATGTCTTTCTGTCTCTACCAGGGCTGGCTTAACCTCCTGTTCCCTGGTTTGCTGAGAGACTGTTGCCATTGCAGTTGTGAGTGTCCACTCCTCTTGTGAAGCTGTAACTGCTTTGTGAGATTCCAAGTCCTCCAGCTGTGTCTCTGACCGACCGTCTGTCAGTAAACTGCAGCTTTACACTGGGTAACAATCCTGGTGCATTGCTTGTCCATGTTCGTCCGCAGGCACTAAGCTAAGTGACAGGGAGAACCTGCGCTTTTTTCTGCTTTGTGTAACGTGTGTACGCTATCTCTTGCTTTGGGAGCTCGCAATCTTCGAGTTTCCCCCTATGTTAAAATACCCCGCAGGATTTTATAACATAGGCGCAATCTATGCCACACACTTCCACCATTAAATAAAGCTTGTCACGGTAAGACCCGCTTATTACGACTTATAATTACCGGGATTATTGACTGCGCAAGCAGAGAGATAAAAAAAAATTGCGTTTGTTCACCTAATGAACGCACACAACTATGTTACACAAAAATACAGTAAAAAGACACACTTACTTTGGAAAACTGGGATAACAAAACTAATCTTTCCTAATTGCAAACACACAGCAAAATATTCCAGGCCACTTCTCCAATGGGACTGAATCTCAGGTCAATCACACAAGATGGAACTGATGAAACTCTTAGATGGAACTCTTAGAACTCTTAGAACTGAAGAATCTGACCTGTGTCAGGGCTTTTCAAACCTCTGGTGTCCAGGTCCCAGAAAACCTGCAGCCCAATCAAAACACCTTAGCAACCGCCTAGCAACCAATCAAAAAAACTCAGACAGGGTTTCCCACCCCTGAGCCTTTTCCCCGGGCAAGTGAAATAGCCCCCTCTGTCCCTTCGCCCTCCCATGGTGCGAGGCTCCACAGCGGCTGGCTGTTTAGCAAAGGGTGTTAGGTTGCCTTGTTTCATGCCAG
Source organism: Ascaphus truei (assembly GCF_040206685.1). Taxonomy (NCBI): domain Eukaryota; kingdom Metazoa; phylum Chordata; class Amphibia; order Anura; family Ascaphidae; genus Ascaphus; species Ascaphus truei. The sequence continues at coordinate 76,050,347 of NC_134484.1, forward strand.
GATATGGGTGCTCTATAATAATGGCAGGGCCCATATGGCCTCACACCTAGGCATCTCTGAGCCCTTTCCAGTATGGCATCTGGACAGACACAACAGAGCCGAGCCTAGAAACCATCTGTGCCTTCCAGAGTCTATAACTTAGAAAGCCCTACAAATCACTAGCCTCATTCCTGGCACACATTAGAAACATAGTTTTAAACACTGCAAATCTGCTCAGCTTCATAACCTTAGCGTGAGCACCTTCCTGAACCCCTACTCTAGGCTCAGAATACCTGGGCATGTACAGTATGGGGGTACCTCTGCTATACTGGGGAGCCCCATGCTGTGCTAAGGACTCTGTGTATACCTGCAGATATCTTTTAACCCCTTCATACTCATTTACCTTGTCTGGAAGATGCTGCAGCAGGGACTCTGGTAGTGAGTCGTAAGAGCGTTTTCAGGGTACAAGGTTGGCGGAGTAATGCGCTTAGCAGTATCAGAGGATATCACTCAATCTCCGTATACAACTTTTGGGGTATCCCATAACCTGGAACCCCGCTACATAGACGCATTCTGCAAAGACTTTCTCCACCAAACCCACCCTGAAACTTGCAGCCTAGAAATCTCCCGATCCCAGCATACCCGGAAAGGAAATAAAATCACATCATTCTTTAATGTCGCAAAATCAGTATACAGTTGCAGTAATACATTTTTGACATCTGGGTCCCAGAGCTGACACTCTAAGACCCTAACACATGGGTCAGGGTTAACCAAGTGGTCCTGAACTTTATTACAAGCCCAGTTAACCTCTTCCCCGCCACACTGGGTACCTGGGATCTCCACTCCTAAGCCAAGCTCTAGTACTCTGTTTTCCTTCTCTGTCTTGGAGGTACCCAGCATTAACCCCAAGACTTCTATTCCTAAGCCTGTTGTACCGCTTACCCGGCTTCCTGCTTTCTCGGATAAGATCTGTTTTCTCACCTTTCAAACAGAGTCTTTAGTCGCAGGTTTCTGTGCGGTGCCTGAAGTGCCCTTTCTGAATTGCATGTCTTCATTCTCTAGGATGAAGACACTTATGCTGGACCTCGTTGCTTTGCCTGAGGCGTCCAGCCCTGTTCTCGATGGTCCCACTATGGGTTTGGACGTGCTGTCCCCTACTGTCTCCGTGATGCTTACTATGCCCTTCGCCAAGACCATAACTTCGGATTTGATTCCCCCCAAATTTCAGAGGCAAAAGGAGGCGGTTCCTTCAACTGCATGTACCACAACCAAGAATTACGTAAAGACTGCTACTAGCTCTCTCGAATTGCTTGGGATTACAAGCCTGGTTCGTATCAAGACTACTGCTCCAATATCTTGCAGTGAACCCGCACGCCCAATACCCTCGCTAACCACCACTCTGAATTCCTTGGTAGCTAAAGACTCTCGCAACTTCTTACATGCTGATTCCACCAAAGCCATTGTCTGTCCCGAATTCCCCAATGTCATTCATGTCCGACTATCAGTGTTCTGTGTCCCGTACTCTTGGACTATTACTATGCACCGGACACCTGGCTGCTGCCCTTCTGATGTCCCTATTCCGGAGTCCCCTGTCCTTACTCAGCTTTGGATTTCCAAGTCCCCTGGTTCCACTGCCCATGTACCGAGAACCGCAGTGCCACCGCTGTCCTTTGTGGCACTCGCCAATGTACACCTGGATTTTGGACCTAATTTCCGCCTAAAAAACTTTAGGAACAACTCAATGTCCCCGAGACCCATGGATGGCCCTGTCTGGCCGCAGTTCTCACAGGGGGGTGGGGATACGCAAAGGAGTGCCCATGAGTCTCTGGACCATGACTCTACTCCCAATCCTAGACAGTTCAAGGAACAATTCCAGGTCCCCCAACTCTATGAGTGGTCGTATTCGCCCGGAGGTCTCACGTGAAGGGGGGGGGGGCACTGTAACGGATCCACACCTTAGTTTACTGTTTGCCTTGCCTTACAGACATGTGCAGTCCTGGAACACTTCCCCTGATATTTACTGCAGCCTGGATTCACTCATTAAAGCAATACTGTCACACATCCCTTCTGCTATTGGTTCACAGACCTTTAAATACTGCCTTCCCACAATGCTTTCCTGCCGAGCATAATTCCTTCCCTGGACGTTACTTTCTCTGCCACAAGCCGCCCTGGCTTGTATCCTGGTGTACTAACCTCTCTAGTTCTTATCCCTAGTTCCTAAGTTCCTGAGGCCTGCTGATAGTTCCATGCAGAGGCCCGTTCCTGACTCCTGTGCTGAAGCATTGTTTAGCCAGCACTGGTACCTGCTGCATTCTCCCCTAGAAGAGGTTACCCTTCGTTTCCTGAGGCCTGCTGCTAGTTCCATGCAGAGGCCCATTCCTGACTCCTGTGCTGAAGCGTTGTTTCCGGAGGCCTGCTGCTAGTTTCACGCAGAGGCCTGTTCCTGACTCCTGTGCTGAAGCGTTGTTTAGCCAGCACTGGTACCTGCTGCATTCTCCCCTAGCAGTGGCTACCCTTCATTTCCTGAGGCCTGCTGCTAATCTCCATGCAGAGGCCTGCTTCGAACTTCTGTGCTGAAGCGTTGGTTTTCCCGACGCTGCCCCGCGGGGTACTTTGGCCAGCCTGCTGTCTCCCCATGCTGAGACCGGCATCATGGGCCGAGGCCGCTCCTCGCACAGAGGCCACTCCCGTGCTCACGCTCCTAAGCTGAAGCGGGGAACTCCTGACTACCTGTTGCCGAACTCCTGCTTGAATAACGATGATCCTGCCTACTCCAATCCTGACCCTGCTATGTACGACTATGAACTGCGTACTCCGGATCAGTCTGCGCGGACTAAGGTCGGTGATTACATAACCCCACCTCAGCCCCGCGGTCCGGTTTGTGGCAAGCACAATCGTAACAAATTATTATTCAAAAATGTAGCATCATTATTGTACACTCATACTTAATACACTTGTAACAGTGTTTCCCCCACCCGGTGGGAGATTTATCCATTACTACGGTTTATCGTGCATATACCTGCTGGCAACAGGAGGGCTGAGTCGTCCGTCGATGGTAGTGGGGACACAGGACCAGGCTTCTGGGGTTTATACCCCAAATATCTCCTTAGCAATACTGAAGCAACAGTATGAATGTGAGAGGAGAAGAAAGGAGAGGAATAAACGTGCTAGAGGAGAGGATGGATGGAAGTGTTATTAACAGTGATAGAAAAGGTGTCAACAGGACAGCACATAGAAGGGGTACAATTTTTGGCACATTAAGGGCCTCATGCTATATGCAGTGGTAAGCCCCTTATCGCCAAAAAAGCCGCCAGTGATTCAGTAAGCTGGCACTAAGAGCAAAAATCGCCGGGATAAGCCACTTTCACCGCTCATCACCAGCTTTTCAAACTCTCTGTATTCTAGAAGCCCCATTAAGCTTATCGCAGCTGATCACTGCTCTAGAATGGAGATTTGCTCTCCAAATCGCCTCGCCACTAAAAGTTGGCAAGAAGGTGAGGAGAAGCTGCCGATGAGCGGCGAGACGGCACTTAGAAAAAATCAGGCATTTTTCCTGCATCAGATTGATACCAGGAGACTCCGGAGCTCATACACAATAATACCAGCACCGGAGAACCACGGCATGAATCTGATGCCTAAAAAATGCATTTACAGCCCGCTTCATTACTTTAGCGGCTAACCGGGGGTCCTTGGGTTATCCCTGTGGGTGCCTGGAGATCCCCAGGCCATCCCCACGGGTGTCTGGGGGCCCTCAGGTGGTCTCCTATGGGGCCCCCGGTTCCTCCCTGCAGGTGTCCATGGGTCCTCAGGGGGTCTCGTGGGCATCCGGGGTCCTCAGTTGGTCCTCGTGGATCCCCGCTTGCCTGCGGTACCATTCCTGTTTTTAAAAAATAAAGATGGCTTCCATTTCAATAAATACACCTCCCCCTTTCCCCCCCAAAAACATACAGTACAGTAATGGGCAAAATAACTATTATCCAGATATGGATAATAGATTATTTTCCCATTATTAAACACAACATTAGCCAGCCAGCATAAATAAAGTAAAATAAAAACCATTCTACTTACCCCTGCCAATGTGAAGGGCGTCCTCATCAGCATACTGCAGGGCCATGTCCTCCGTTGCCAGAAAGAATACATAGCAAAATACAACCTAATGGCCCCTAACCCCTTAATCACCTTAGCAGTTAATAACTGCTATAGTAATTAAGGGGTTAATCCACCCTGCCCCGCTACCCACCCGGGAGGCGTAACCACCCAACCCGGACCCACTTCACCCACCCTCCACCCATTCATTGGTACAGTGGGTACATCATGCCCATATAATATGGGCATGATTTAATATTATAGCAATAAATGGTGACGCTAAAACAAAACAGGCCCAAAATACAACACATTACATATAAAAATCAACACATAAAAAAATGGCAATAAACCAAATGATTGGCACAGTGGGTAAATAATGCCCATAAAATACACTGGCGACACACTTTATTCGAGCTCGGCTAGTCCCACGAATTCGGGTATACCCGGGTGTATTGAGGTTTGTGACTGTTTTCTGCCCGAGTGCATTGGGTTATTTTCCAGGCAGGGATTGAAGCATTTTATTCCCGCTGGCTGCAATACTGCACAGTATATATATATATATATATATACTGCATTACAATTCATGAATTTATGCCATCTGGTAGACACGCGAAGCATTGCAGCCTATTAAATCCTAATCATTATCATTTAACAGATCAGCCGCCCGTCAGCCAGGCATGAACCCAGGCTGGGAAGGCAAACGCAACGGGGCTTGTCAGAGGTGAGGAGCGGCGCATTCCAGGTATCTGCCAGGTACATACTGGGTATTTGCTTGAATAAAGTGTGTCGGTGCAGTATGGACATGATTTAACACTATGACAGTTAATGGTGAACCTATAAAAAAAACAATTTCCAAATAAACATAAAAAAACAAATAAACACAACAAAATTACCACCAATCAATTAATTAAATACTAAATCAACACCAGAATTAACTATTCCGACAGCAAAACAAAACCATCAATAAACAAAATACATCTCCAAAAAAACACCATCCTTCAAATTCAAAACTCCAAAAATAAAGGTGACGTTTTTTGGAGTGCCATCAGCGTGCCATTAGCAGAGAAACATTTGGGGTAATTGCTTTCCTACCCGGTCGCAAGTGGACTGTGAATTTCCCCTTGGGAGTTTGCAGTCGGTACACGGAGCGGTCCCACGTGGCTACGGGTCGCAGGAGGGGAATCCAGCACAGGCAGTGTTGTCCTTATGGATTACTATTAGATTGGCGGTACACGCAGCAGCAGGACTTTCCACCATCTGGATTAACATCTGATTTCCTGAGCTGGACCCTGAATCTTTGGAAGAAATATCCCTAATGCCCTTTTGCTTTTTGTAAGTAGGGTTTCAATTTTTCCCCCACCTGGAGCCGAGCACCCAAGTCACTTATCCAGTGTATGCCATATAATTTTATCACAATGTGTATTTTATTAAATCGGGTTGTTATTTTGATGTATTATTAGGTGTTGTGGTGTTTGAGTTAGTTTAAGTATTTTGTCTTATGTGTATTGGTTTGTCTGTCATTGTTTGTCATTTCAGCAGTTTTTTCTTTTGTATATGTATATATACCACTTATTTATTTATTTTTTAATGTACGAGTGTCTTACAGTTATACACTATGATTGCTCTCTGATTTTTTTCCACATGTATGAGACAACGATCAAGACTCTTTAAAGGAATTCTAGTTTCAACAGGACTGGACTTTTCCACTTTGGTCAGGTCTTTTTTTCACTGAACTATTTGATATGAGGCGCCTGGTTTTTTTCTGTTAACTGTTTATGTGATTTGTAATTATTTCACTTGGTCCAGGCAGCCTTTCTTATATTTTAGGCACTGTTTTGTTATTAGTGTTATAGTATACTATTCATTTTTAAGCATTAGCACATAATCTTCTTTTTTGCAGGTCCACAGGGGAACTACATACCCCAGGATGCCCATGGATGCCGACCACATGGCACAGTACAGCCAATAGGGCTGCAGCAGTCCCCTACTCCAGACAGTTGATACATATGGCGCGCCAGAGACCACGGCAGTCAGAGCTGGGACACTGTAGGGTGAGGGTGTCTGTGGCCCCTGCACATGGCCAGAGACCCCCCAATAGGCCCCAGCTAGGCTCAGACTCCCCTGTAAGATTGTGGCTGCTACAGGGACACTGCCTCATTAGCTTATCAGTGTCAGGGACACAGTAGGACGCAGCGTAGCAGTTGCGGGCTGTGGTCTGGGACCAGACCACAATCGCATATAGAGACTACTACGGTGGGACCTTCCAGCTGGATACCACCCCACATGGAGGAGGACTCTATCGCTGACAGTAACGGCATGGCACTGGATGGACCCCTGTCTTCAGTCAGTGCTAACGGGTGTTGGAGCACCCTCTACAAGTGAACGAACTATAACACTTACTGTGGGCAGTGCTGTCATTGGGTGGGATGGCTCCTGTGGACATGGCCATGGGCACCTCAGTACATTGGGGTAAACCCCACCAGGGTGTGGACAAGGTGGTTGTGGGTCCTTTGGGGTTACGGCCGTGAGAGGCCTAAGTTATACATGTTGTGGTATAATCATATATGTGGTCAGTAAAACATGTTATCTATACAAGTGTGTGCATTTCTTGTATTGGGTCCTGTGACGGGTTATCCAGCATTGTTAGAATCCCTCACAGGTAGAGGTGCTGTCACCAGACGAACCAGGTATACCCCAGGCACCCTACAGCAGAGGATCAGGCCCCCTGTGAGCCTACAGGTAACAGCGCACCACATGTAGTCACCCTAGACACAGGGGAAAAATGTTTCCCCTAGATTGGAAGAAGAGGGTTTCCAGAGCTGAACCACATTCATTTCCGCTCTGGGGACCTCCTGATCCCCGAGATACATACCTCTATATGGGGTGCTGATAGCAGCACTGCAGGTTTAAATGTCCCAGTCACGTGGGCCAATAGGAAGCCGCAAGGGATAACTTCATGGGTTCCTATAGGCCCGCGGGACCACCACCCCCTGCAAAGGTAAATATCTCAGGAAGCAGGGGTACCTGGAGCTGAAATGAACGCTGTTCAGCTCCAGAGACGAGTATTTCTGCTTTAATATTGCCAAAAAACTTATTCAAGAATAATCTTTGGAGAAAAGATGTACTGTACTACTGTAGTTGTAAACAACATGCTTCCGTGAGAATAATGATTAAAATACCACAGTGCAACTTTGGCCAATTACAGTACATAAGAAAAAAAAAACCTTACTGACTCCTGGAATTACATTGATGAATAATAAGATATGTAATATTAATAAACTAAATAAGTTAAATTAAATAAATAAATGACATTTTTTTTTAAATGATAGGAATAATCTGCCTATATTTAAACCTGTTCTGCATACACCTATGTACTTTTTCTTTGTATAAAGAGATTTAGGTGGGAGCAAAAATTCCGTAGCATGGTCACTTTCTTCATATCTGGAGATGGGCAAAATGTGTCGACACTTTCAAATAATTTGTTGTATGTAATGATTTATTTAAAGTTACAGGACAGCTTACAGAGAACAATTTCTTATTTGGGGTATGCAAAGCCAATTTAAGGAGAATTTAACTGCCATTGCTTTTGTAGTTAGAAGGCTGTTATATATTTAGTTTAATAAACCTGTGCCACTAGTTACAAAATATTGTCAATATTTTTTTTTTTGGTGGAGGGTCATATCGGGTCATAGCTAATCAGGGAATTCCATAGGTATAGTGTAGCACTGGAGAATTCTTGGAGGTTGGAGTGCAAGGATTTTTTTATGAGAGAGTAACAATGGAGGAGATCATGGAAAGAGTGGAGAGGGTGTGCGTGAATGTATTTGGAGATAAATTGTGAGTTGTAAGGAGGGAGAGTATCTATACATATTTCTATTAATTGCTAGTCCAATTCCTCACTGTTTTATTAGCAGTTTTTTTAAACACCCCACATCCAGTTAATTTTGGGTTAAATTATATCATTATTGACATCATGGAACTAATTTGATAAAAAATGTATATCAAACCTGTTCTGTGACTGCTTAGAAACAAACGTTAAAATTGATACGTGTTTTCATATATGTGACCAAAAATGTAAAAATGTAATAAAAGAAAATATTCCCAGCAAACGTGACACGCCGATTAAATCTACACAAAATAAGCAAATAAAAATGCTTACATGAAAGACAAGTAAGAAATTAAGATTTCAAAGAAACAAGATATCAGAAAAAAATAACAATTAAATGATGGACTAGGCAGGTTTTATGATTTGGTGTCTGGGGGCTGAAATAAATTTCTAGCATCCCTATTTCTATATCCAATTGGATTAGGGGAGTTTTGTTTGTGTTGTGTCTTAAATTTGAGTGCATAGTGTGTCTCGTTTGACTTGGGCATAGACAGGAAATGCTTTTCACAGCTACAGAAAGTTTTGGCAGCAACCACATTTAGAATATCCTATAAATCCATGCTCGGCGCAGTACTTTATGCATCTTTGCCTATGACAATTACTGCTACAAACGTTCCAGATATTTTCCCACATCTTGTACAGAGTTATGTTTTTTTTTTGTGCATTTCATGCCAATCCCATTATTGTGCTGTAAAATATGCCTTCAGAAAGGTGTTACATTTTTAACTATTTCACTGCCAGATAAGCCTGTAAACCCTTCGGGCCCCAAATGGATTATATGTGTGTTGTTTTGATTTATATGGGCTGCGTTTGCTGTCAGTCCTAATTGGCATTTTTCCATATAAGAATTTGTTTACTTACCTCTTGTGGTTTACAGATGATCATGAAAGAAATCGTAATCTGACTACCGGAAAACAAATTACATGTATTTTATCTACACATATAGTAAGTCAGTGAGAATTGCCTTTTAATTAGCTGTAATAAATCTTTGCTGTTCTTCTTGTTCCCTGTGGAAATGTGTCTTCTAAACCTCTAAACAAGTTAATATAGAAACTAATTGTAGGTTTTATTCATTTATTTATTTGCAAAAAATGTTAATAAAGAGCTCTACATTTCATGAAAAGCTGACTAGATAAAATCTTAGGAATGCATTGGACACAAATATTCATGTGTCAATAAAACATTAATGAACATACATTTTTTTCCAACTTTCCTTATTTTATTTCCTACACCGAATCTGCCAGATTATAATAAAGGCATTTCATGTTCTGCTTGAACTCTTTTCATGCTCTATGAAAATTAGCATATTACTCAGTATCACTGCAGCATACCCCCAACCCCCCTCCACTCCAATTTGTACTCACTAAAAATCTAATATTATAGCAACCCTATTACTGAACCTCGGCAGGTTAACCATGCTAATTTTGCATGGAGCCCTTATACCACATTATACTGTAGCTAAAAGGAGTATTTTGAAAAATATCTGTAGCCAGGTCCCCTACCTCCTAGTCTCCGGAGCATGGAGGAGGCTGCAAGGAGCTGCCGGGTGCCGTCAGAGTGGCAGGCGGACCGGGCATAGGCTACAAAGAGACCCGGATAGGTGGGTGCTGCTCCGGGAGGGCTGCAGGGCGAGCGGGTCGCCGGAGCTCCGCGGCTGATCGGCGATCAGGGCGCCGCCATCTTAGAGTGCAGTGCGCATCCACAGTCAGTGCGGCAGCCATTACAGTTCGAGTATGCGCAGTAGCTATGGGGTGCATGCGCAATGGGTTAAAGAGTTGTGGTAGCCATCTTGAATAGGGCACCACAAGGGACTACAGATCCCAGCAGCCTTAGGGGCTGCATATCACATGGGTGTGAATGGCCAATAGGGCTCCTAGAATCTTGGCAGAGGTAGAAGGATACATTTGGCGCACTCAGGGGCCCACGCCAGTCGGGACCAGGATGCAGGAGAGAGAGGTAGTGTCTCAGGTGCCAGTAGACCTGGAAGTAGGCCAGCTTTCTCCTGTAGGCCCCAGCTAAACCCGAATCACAGTAGGTTCCAGTGCATGTGTAGGGAAGGCCCTTTCAGTTAAGGACACCCCCTTTCGTGTACTGTTAGAGCTGCAGCATCAGCAAAGGACGCCACGCGGTGCGCACAGCCTGCGGTCTGGGACAAGACCCAGACACGTATATCAAAAACTCTAAAGGTGAGACCCTCCAACGGGAGTTCACCCCACGTAGTGGATTGGACACATATGGAGCTAAAGGATTCGTAGAGGTCTCACGCCGGGGATCAGAGGGGTCCTTCTGTAAAGTCAGCGGTACCTGGGTACAGGAGTGCCCAGGGAGGTAAACGTGCACCAACGCTTTACAGGGGTAGAGCTACTCTCTACACTTTTGGGTGGGGACTGACATTGGGGATGGGCACTTGGGATACAGGTGCCATCACACCCTAAGTACTGTCGGGTTACTCCCCGGTGTTATTATTGTGTGTACTATGTTGCATAGCTGTTTAGTAGGATTTGCATATTCAGTAAATATTCCCTTACCATACCCAGTGTGTGTATTTACTGTTGTATTGTCCTGGGAAGGGCTATCCTACTGTGTTAGGACCTTCACAGGTGGAGGCGCTGTGTGCTAGCGAACGTGATCACCCCAGGCTCCCAGTGGCAGAGGATCAGGCCTCCTGTTTGCCACTCAGGTAGTTTCGCTTATACATGGGGAAAGGGGGCTACATATCTATATGCATCGGCACTGTAAATATAGTGAACATTAGAGAGTTGTGCAAAGAGATTCTCCAATAATATTGAAACACTAGTATATTAATGTCAATTTTGAAGTATGTGCTATGTTTATTACAGTGACTTGAAGGTAAATGGTCTATTGACCTGTGTGTCGTACCAAGATTATTAAAGAGTTCTGAAATATAGTACAGCCAAAAATCTAATTGGGTGCTTCTTTTAACGGATTTGTCAAATCAAGACTTTTGTCAGTTCATATTTACAATATCTTGTGGAGGCTTCAGATGTATAGATGTGTGTGTATATAATGTATTTGTAAACTATGTTTACTTCTTTATAATCTCCATTGACTTCTGTATGTTGATCAACACTGGCAGATGTCTCAGCCAAGGAATACAAGCATTCACCAGTTTGCCAGATCACTGTCAGTATTACTGCTGATCTGTATTTTGAAGGTCAAGATAGGGACTCTTCCCCTTAGAACATAGTAGTGCTGTTGCACCGGTGACCGGACGGCCACACACTGTTCTGCGGCCTGGGACGAGGTCACAGGAGTCAGAGACATTCCGGTGAGACCCTCCTGCTGGAGCTCACCTCGTGAGGAGGATCAGGACCCTAAGGAGTGAGGGTATTGGTGTCAGAGGCCCCACGGCGTGGGACCTGACTGTTCCTCATCCGACAGCTGCACCTGGGTACAGGAGTGCCCAGGAAGGTATACACGTGCACCAACGGTTCACAGGGGTAGCGCTACCTCACATTTTGGGTGGGTTTGCTCGTCCGGACATTGTATTGTGTGTGTGATTTATGGTTATAATGTGTACAGTAAAGAAGTTAAAGTATATTCAAGTGTATAGTGTTTATTGGGTCCTGTGAAGGGTTATCCTGCCAACGCTGGGTTCCCTCATAGGCGGAGGCACTCACGTAAGGAGAAAGAGCTCACTCCAGGCACCCAGAGGCAGAGGCTTGTTATATAGTACGCGCTGGTGTGTGTGCGGGCACGCCCCCCGTGTTGCGTGTGCTCATGCTGTGCGTGTTTAGTTGATATAGCGCAAGTGGCTTGGGGGCGTGGCTCTGACATCACAGCATCAGGCCGCGCTGTGATTGGCTCGCAGCGCGAAAATACAAATTTCTTGTATTTTCACAGATCTGCCATGCCACGCGAACGCTCTCGGCTCAAGTATAGCAACTGCAGGCTCATACCCTGCAATTATCATTGATGTGTGCACGCCCTTAGGCTTACTGTGAGCAACAGGTACAGCGGCGCATGATATCCCATGATGCTTTATGTTTTAGCATGAGCAGTAGTGACATGATATAGTAAAGTTATAAGCTTTGCCAATACATATGGAATAGGTGTCTGCCATCAGGGCCGCCAACAGGGTGGGTCTGCCGGGGTTAGTGTCCCGGGCCGTGTGAGTTAGGGGGCCCGGGCACCTGTGGCTTCCGCCGGGCTTGTGTCAGAAAAAAAAGTGGCTGGAAAAAAAATTCCTGTGTCATGCCTTCCTCAGGGGCGACCGTTGAAGCGGGCGGGAGGTGACCGCTTTCCACTTACATGGGCGGGTAGAGGTGTCAGATATTTTATTACACTATTTTCCAAAAATGTCCAGGAAGTGGTGTTTTTGTTTAAACATAAAGATCTGTGAAATAAACAATCTGAGAACCAGCTTTTAAGATGGCAAGGGGAGCTACATATGTAGCCAGCTTTATCTTACTTATAAGGCAGAATATTCTAGACTTTCTATAGGACTCAATGGCAGTGATTACGCAACATATCACAGAATATCCCACCATACTGTGGCAGTCATTAACGCTGCAGACCAAGCAATATCCTACATGTGTGTTTTTTAATAAATCAGTTCTGTACTATGAGAAAAAACTTGTAGCGTATTTACATCTGAATAACATTTTTTTTGTATTATAATGTAACAAGCATTTTGTGTTTCTATAGCAACCATTTATAAAGTCACATCCCCTTCCTCTTCTGAAACAAGCTCTGCCACATTCCTTGTTTAGCCCTGCCCTCTCTCTAGCAGTACACCAATTGTATCTAGTAACTGCCTGGTCATTTGATCTTCCCCACAGAACTTTGCATCTTTGGTCCTCTTCTGCTACATTGACAGCCATTTAATGAACCCCTGAGCCGAATCTTCGCCGATCGATCATAAGAGAACGGATCGATCTGCAATTTAGCTAATTACTTATTGTGTGTGTAGCCAGGTCCCCTGTCGGTGCGGGCACGAGCATAGCGCGCCTCTCCATTGATGCGGCTGGGTTGCCAGGGACGCGAGCGGGCCGGTTGCCGGGGACGCGAGTGGGCCATTGCTAGGGCCGCGGTCGCGTTGTATGGGTCCCGGCGGCTCGCGGAGCACTGCCAGGGATAGCACTGTTGCGCATGCGCAGGAGCTCTGACAGCGCGGGAGGACACTGAGAGGTCGCGCATGCGCAGGAAGGGGCAGTCCACCCCCAGGGTGCACAGGGGCAGAGACACGTGACCCCAGGGAGCCAATAGGGCTGCAGCATCTCCCTGCAAGGAGATTGATACATTTCGCGGGCAGAGAGCACGTTGGCAGTTGGTGACCGGAGCAGCTAGGGGAAGGAGGTAGGGTGCAGGAGTCAGTGACTCCCTGCACTAGGCCAGCAATTCCCCTAGGCCCCAGATAGCCCTGAGTAACCCTAGTGGAGTGTTGTAGGGACAGGCCCTAGGTTAGGGACTCTGCCCCATTAGCTATTTGTTATAGAGTGCAACGAACATTGTGCGTCTTGCTGGGAGAGAGCTGGACTATTATCAGAGAGAGATCGCCTCTGATGGATCATCCTGCGGTGGATCACGGATATCGTGCGGGAGTTCGCCTTGATCCTTTGTGAAGTTCGCTGCAGGTCCGAGCACTGGAGTATGGTAACCCATAACCTCACGTGCACCAACAAGGCCTATCACCAGACATAGTGGCTGCGCAGTCACACACACACATTTGTATATGACTTGGGAGTGCGAGACATTGGGTTGGGGTTACTGGACACAGGGTGGGATCATTCTGTGGAAGTGGTAGCGTCCGCCGTGGCGCATAAAGTGTTGGTGTCCGCCATGGCGCAAGATAGCGTTAGCATTGTGTGAGACGCAGTGGTTAGTGTCTTCTCTAGAGAGGGACACCTGTTACATTCAGTGTGATGATATATGTGTTTCTTATGCTCCAAAGTAAAAGGTATTTGGTTATCTCACATACGTGTATATGGTTATTGTATGATGTCCTGCGAGGAACAATTCCTGCTCTGCTAGGAACCATCGCAGGTGGAGGCGCTGCACCGAGTAAGTGGTTACTCATAGTATCATAAATGCCCCAGGTTTCCCATTGGCGGAAGCTCAGCCCTTCTGTGAGCCAATAGGTTAAGCACCACACGCAGGTAACACTGTATGTCCTCCGCACCCACACTATAATCTGCGTTTGGGTGGGGGAATACCCGTTACATGTGGTTTGTATTAATGTTCATATAATAGAGAAAAAAAAGCTTGTACTGCTACGTTAAAATAACTGTGGCTGCATCTGTACCAAGAAATAGCTGCATAGTTAAATTAGCAAAAAGCAAGTAACTGGCAGATATTGATGCCAGTCCACTTTATTGAAAAGGTTTCAAACCAGGTTATTCATCATCTTATTACTGAGAAATTGAGCTGCAGTTTCTACGCCTCTTCAGTAGATGCTACTACATAAATGTCATGCGTATATGTACATTGTAATGCCCCTGCATACTTCTAGTGTACATATTGAATGTGCATATACATGCATATACATGTGACCACTTGGGTATTACTGAGCATATCAGGGGTTATGTAATGCCCAGTTTTTCCTCTCTAATATCTTACAGCAGCAGTTCAAGCAATATCCTGCATGTGTGTTTTGTGGGGGGTTTTTTTTAAATAAATCTGTTCTGTACTATGAGAAAATACTTGTAGCATTTAAAAAAAATGTTTTAACGACATTTTTAATGTTTCTAATGTAGGAAGCATTTCCAAAGTGACAGCTCCCTTCCCCTTCTGATAGGCTCTGGCTCTTGAGCCCCGCCCTCTCTCTAGCAGTGAACCAATTGAATCTAGTAACTGCCCAGTCAATCATATTCCAGGAACTACATTGTCCAAAATGCTGTGCAAGAACTGAATTAAATAACCCGGAGCAAGTGATTGATTACAGGAGAACAGATCGATCTGCAGCTTAGCTAATCACTTGTCAGTGTGCAGATGGTATTGATGCACATATTGAATGGGAAAAATATATTTTAAAAACGGCAGCTTGGACTGCTGCTTTAATTGGCCAGACAGAGGACCTGGGTGTGACATAGCAGCACTGAAATATTTTAGGAACCAAACTAAGGCTGCGCTTATAGTGCATCCAGCGCTCTCTGATTGGTTTAGAGACAGTCACATTTGGCGAGTGTCCCTAAAAAATAAAATGTTCCCGTCTTCAAAATGTTTGGTCGCGCTTACTATAAGCGCTTGTGACGGAGTCAATAGATTTGTTTTGGAGGCACGTCGCATTGCCGTCGCCAGGCACTATTAGCGCAGCCTAAGGTAGGAATATTTAGGCTTTATAGTGCCGGCGACAGCGACGTCGCGGCAAAACAAATGCATTGCCGCCGCCGCGTGCGCTTATAGTAAACACAACGCGACGGAGCGACGGATTGGTCGCGATCGCTGGAAGTCATCTCTATTTAATTTTCCAGTGACCATCGCGTCGCTGGCACTATAAGCGTAGCCTCTCTCTCTGCAGAGTTCGACTGTAATGTAACATTGTTACATAGTTACATAGTTACATAGTAGATGAGGTTGAAAAAAGACAAATGTCCATCAAGTTAAAATATGCTAAATTTAGACAACAGATACTTTATCCTATATCCGTACTTACAGTATATTGATCCAGAGGAATACAAACAAAAAACCCAGTGAAATATCATCCAATGATATTTTATAAGGGGGAAAATAAATTCCTTCCTGACTCCAAGAATTGGCAATCAGATTATTCCCTGGATCAACATTCTTCCCATGTTTACTTATTGGTATATCTCTGTATAGCTTTCCTTTCTAAAAAGATGTCCAACTTTTTTTTTAAACAAATCTATTGTACCTGCCATCACATTGGGAAATGAATTCCATTTTTAACTGCCCTTACTGTAAATAAGCATTTCCTTTGTTGCTGGTGATATCCCATGATGCTTTATGTTTTAGCATGAGCAGTAGTGGCATGGTATAGTAAAGTTATAAGTGGCTACGGTGTATGTGGTGCGGTATGATACATGTGGCTCACAGGAAACCTGAACCTTCACTCCTGGGAACCTGGGGTGTTCCTGAGTTGGTGATCGGTAGCGCCTCCACCTGTACAGGATTCCGCTGGACGGAATTACCCTATTACAAGACAATAAAGAAACACATGTATAAAGCATATCAGTATTAGTATACAGGCATACCCCGGTTTAAGGACACTCACTTTAAGTACACTCGCGAGTAAGGACATATCGCCCAGTAGGCAAATGGCAGCTCACGCATGCGCATGTCAGAATGTTCTGAACAGCAATACCAGCTCCCTACCTGTACCAAAGCTGTGCGCAAGCGGGGAGACTATAGAGCCTCTTACAAATGCATTATTTACATCAGTTATGCACGTATATGATGATTGCAGTACAGTACATGCATCGATAAGTGGAAAAAAGGTAGTGCTTCACTTTAAGTACATATTCGCTTTACATACAGTACATGCTCGGTCCCATTGCGTACGTTAATGCGGGGTATGCCTGTATACCTCATAGAACCAATTATAAAGATGACACACACTCACAGAGGATTCGCAGGGCCATACCTCCTCACTGTGTCTTCCCAACACTGTGTCCGTACCCCAGTGGGGTTTACCCCCAGATACTGAGGTGCTCCTTGCACCGGACCGTCCCAGTGTCCCCCAAGAAACAGCCCACCCAAATGTGTTAGACAGTGCTGCCCCACTAAAGTGTTGGTGCAATGGTGAGTTGGGTACCTGCCTTGTGTTTCCACACCCGGGCGCGCAAGAGAAGATAGGATCCACTGATCCAGCGATGTCAGTGATGAGTCCGCCTCCGCGGTGCATGGTATCCAACTGGAGGGTCCCACACTGATGATAGTCTCTGATGGTCTGGTTCTGGACCGCAGGCTGCAGTCACCGTGCAGCGTCTCACTGTGTCCCTGACACTGATAGTGCTAAGCGGGACAATGTCGCTGTCTAAGGGCAAGTCCCTATAGCAGCCACAAGCTATGTGGGAGTCGTGGCCTAGCTGCGGCCTAACAGGGGGTATCTGGCCTAGGCAGGTGCCACAGACACCTGCATACACAACCTACCCCTTCCTTGTCCCGACTAGCGTGGTGCAGATGCGCCAAAAGTAACAATCTCAGGGAGCAGGGGGTTGCTGCAACCCTATTGGCTGGTTCCTGGCACCTGACTAACTGACCCTGTGCATTGTGGAGCTGTTGGGTGTAATGGCCGCCGCTTGTGCTATACTGTGCATACGTGCGGGTGAAGCAAGATGGCCGCCGCAACTCCACTTTCTTTCTGCGCATGCACGAAGCGTTGCGCATGCACGACCACGCACAAAATGGCAGTGCCTTGCTAAGGGAGCCGCCGGCGATCTGATCTCCGCTCCAACTGCCTGCAGACCTCCCCGCTCTCTCCTCATCCTCCGCTGCCGGACGCAGCCACAGCAGAAGGTAAGGGGATGAAGGGGGACCCAGGGGGGAATGGGTCACATAAGCTTTACCAGTACATATGGAATAGGTGGCTGCCATTAACAGCCTTGCACACAAACAAACCTGACTATGATGTATAAGTCCCCCTTTGATAATCTACTCTACAATTCAGAAGTTGGCATGTTAGTAAAGCCCTCTCTAGAGCAGGGGTGGACAAACTTTTTGCCCTGTGTCCCCTGCCTGCTCTCCTCCACTGCTCGCGCTCTCCCTCCCCTTATATCAAGCGTCTAATGATGCGGCGGGGTCATGTGACGTGTCACAGCGACACGTCGCCCGTAGCTGGTTGAATCAATTTAAGTGAGTTACAGAGGCCTCACGTGGTCCTCCGACATTTAATTTAAATGCCTTGGAGAAGAGCGCGAGGCCTCTGTAACTGCCGCGGCCACCCAATAACATTTTGAGCCCCACCGTTTGCGCACCCATGCTCTAGAGCATGACTGATACTGGTTGGAGTGTGGAGGAGAGACAGGAGTCTGTAGGAAGACATTGTGGTATGAGGAGTTCTGTGGGATCGATGGACCCCAGAATATCCTAGTCAGGCCCTGGCCTTAACCAATGAAGGACATAAAGCACCCACAGTCTCCAAATGTAGCACAGCGAACGTTTATTTAGATGACAAACCTATTGAGGATTTGTCCCAAACATAAAGTAAGCTCAGTTATCAGTTTTATGGGAACCTCGTAAGTCCCAGGGGAAAAGGATAGGGTAGCACCTGATCTGCTGTCTATTGGGAGCATCCAAATCCAGGGAAGAAAAATTGCATATTACTGGGATTCATAGATTGTGGCCTCATGACACACAAGGACTGTCTTCAGGAGATCCTCTATAGAGGTGTGAGTAACTAGATTGATCACTGCACTTTCACTTTAGTTACTTAGGTATTTCATAGGGCAACCCAGTGAAGATTGTGAATTAAGAGGATGGGACCCCACTCTGTTATATAACACTGGTACAGCTGCAGTGGCCATATTTTTAAAAGATCACGGAGCCGTTGTCGTTGGATCTGCTGTATTCCACGCGGTATTAATTTTGCATTCCCGTATTCATGCCGCATTCATGCCACATTCAAGCCGCCCAGCACCCACGGTTGATCCACGGTTGGTCTGTTTAATTTAATGGTTTCGGATTTAATTGGGTGCAATTCTTCGCGTATCCGCCAGGTGGTAGAAATTCATGAATTGTAATGACCCTGAAGAACTTATCTACAGTATTTTAGGTGTCTCATAATAAAAACTCAATGCTCTGTGTCTTTTTTTTACATTCTTTCTCCTGCACAACTGCTGACTGGGCACAATAAGTACACCACAGACGTATAAAAGACCGGACTGTACTTATGGTTTTTTTATTTGTTCTGCAATTAATGCTGCAGCAGATAAAATGGTGACTGTTACCGAAATTTATGAATATTTCACTTCGAACTATGATTTTTACAAATCTTCACCTGACGCTCGTGTGTGGAAGCGTGCGATAAGAAAAAAGTTAAATAGCGATCCGTGTTTTTTTCGTATTGACCCTGCACGCGGAGATAGCGGCGGCTATTGGTGTGTTGTACCAGATTTTTCCATTTTGTTTGATCATGGAAACTTCAAAAGGAGAAAGTCCGGGTTGAATCCATATAAGATTCGTCAATCCCAATCCAGGAATGCAACAGCACCAGCAAGAGAGCCTGCACCGGCGCCTGCACCGGCGCCTGCACCGCCTTACAATAACGGTCCGACCGTCAGTGAAAACCTGGTGAACGGCAATCCTTGCTATCTGTCCCCACCAGAATACCTGCAAAACTTCCAGCCTGAGCCTGATTTCACATACAGGTACCAGCAAGCTTGCATGTACCAAAAAGATTTCCAGCTTCATCAGCTGTCAACTACAGGTGTAGCAGGCCCGCTGTCACCTGTCAACTATATGTATAATGAAGACTACGGGACCCGTTTGACAAAGTCTATAATGAAGGTAAATATAATTTACTACAGTAAATACCTGTATTACACTATACAGTACAGTATTAAGTTTACAGCTGCAGTTCAAGCTGCCATATTTTAAAAAAATATTCTTTTTTTTAAATACTGTATTGTACGTACTGTACAGTATGTGCATCAATACATTATGCTCACAGACAAATGATTAGTTACAGTAAGCTGCAGATCGGTCCATTCTCCTGTAATCAATCGCTTTGCCCAGTGTTATTTAATTTTTGCACAATTATTGAAAATGTAGTCCAGCAATATGATTGACTGAGCAGTTACTACAGTAGATGCAATTGGTGGACAGCTAGGGAGAGGGTGGGGCTCAAGAGCCTATCAGAAGTTGTTTGAACTGCTGCTTTAATTACCAATGACTGGACTTGACGCATGCGCAATATCGGAAATAATAGCATCATTTTATTTTTCCCCAGAAAAGAAACTTTGTCATCAAGCGGAACAAGGCAAAAGGAGGGATTTCAATGGACCTACAGTATAATATCGCTTTTTTGAAACGTTGCTTGTGCATTGTGAATCTGAATTAAAAATCCAAGTACTGTAGGCAACAATTTAGTGACAGTGCAATTTTTATTGATTAGGATAGAATAATTGTGAGCTTTTTAGAAAACCTTATACAGTATGCTGCTGTTTTCATATTCAATACTTTTTTACATTTTACTGTAATCATCAATACTGTTTGACGTTGCATTTTGCAGTTTAATTACAATACACCTACATGTTTAATTAACTCTTTTAAGAAACCCCAAAAATAAAAATGTATATCTTTTAGTCTATATGTATTATTCAATACTTTCAACTTTTGCTAGGCTTTCTCTTGTTTTCATACTGTTTTTATTTAATGCACATGTGTGTATGTCTCTTTCGAACCTTGTTGAAACGCATATGTGTGTCAACACATTTAGGCGCATGCGTGTATGTCTCATTGGAACCTTGTTGAAACGCATATGCGTGTCATCACATTTAGGTGCATGCGTGTATGTCTCATTGGAATTTAATATCTGTACACACACAGACTTGCAGAACTGTACGGCTATACTGTGTAGGTTGAATTGCTATTAGATTTTTAAGACAACAACTCGCGATTGCCCACTTGAGTTTCTAGACGGTATTGCAGACAACGCTAAAATGCAATTTTCTGCACCCGATAGAAACCCGAGTCAATGGCGGCACGGTTTGAAAACATCACGCGCCATGACAGGGGTATTCCGAGTGGTACACCGGGCGAAGTTTTAAAATAACGGCCGTAGCAGCTGTATATCCTCTGGACTATTATGCACCAAGAGGATTGCGCATGGTTACACTTGGAACCCTTAAAGGGCTGACAATTTTTTTTTTTAAAGATTGCACTGTGTTTATTTTTCAAAGTTCAGGACTGATATATTTTTGTGATTCCCTACATTTCCTCAGAGCTCTGACACGTACACACCTAAATTTCAGGCACTGGTGTCCTATTGTGGAAGACTGTACATATTACCGCACTCCTACCTTAAGAAATTTGCTGCTGGTATAGGATTGGCCTTACATATATGAAAAACAAAAGAACAGATCCTGTGCTCCTACCAATTTGGGCTAAAATATAGTGGTGTCCTATTATTAAAGAACCTTTTCAATTATCGCTATATTAAATAAATGTTTAATATTTCTATTGGGTAAAAGAATACAATAAGTGTGTTTATGTATAGTATGTCCGCTGTGGTTCCTTTTATTTTGCTAATGGTTTATCTGCCGCTATAGTCTATGGTAAATTCCATAGACTGCCCTGGGTAACATCCCATAAACGTGTGTTGTTATTTTACTGAAAGTATGAGAATCCTTGTGGTATTCAGAATTCTGAGTTCATTGCTGTTGATTAATATGTACATTGTGTTGAATAACCCCCTATTATTGCAGCATTCAGAAGATTATCCTATTTAATAAATCTGGATCTTTTATTTATAATCGTGTGGTTTATTAGGGTCTCCATAAGTACAACTGTTTTTGCCATTATTGCTATTTAAGTCGTTTCCAGCACCTTTGGAAACCTTGCCATAGAAGGAGCAGGGAGAATGGATGCGCTGTGAGTGCCATTTGGTAAGAAGGGTTGGTAACACGTCACTATCAGCATCAGGCACAAGATCTCAGTGCAAAGGGCCTATTTCAACCCTCGACTCCAAGCACTAGTGGGAAGAATGTGTCCCACCTTATCTGCCATCCTCAACATGTTGCTCAGATTTCAAGAGAACCGTCTCTATGTTATTACCACATTGATTAAGACTTAAAAGCAAATTTTCCTTTTGTAGTAATCTTAATTAATTTAATGTACACGTTCTAAAACAGAGAACATGCTGTTTAGTGGGGAAAGGGAAGAATGTGGTGTTATTTTACTGACTATATTAATTTATGCTGGTTTTGTAGAGTTCTAGCACTGGCTTTTTGTGAGTACAAAAAAATAGATCAGCATACATAGCTTACAATCTTGTCTGGTAAGTAAGGGAATAATGCTTTCACCTGGCAGTGGAGCAGGCAACACAATGTACACACATTTCTATTTAAAAGGGAAGAGTTTTAAGTTCACATTAAATTCACTTTTTGATATACCATTGTTTGTTCTTGTGGGCTCTGAAAGAGAAACAGTGACATCCTGTGGACACTATGTTTATTTTTTGTATTTGTTACTTTCTTGCCTTTCAGCATCTCTAAAAATACAAAAAAAACTAGTCTTCTAAAAAAATATTAATAATAATTTTAGGGACAGCATGCATGGTATTATTATTATGGTTGGATGTGATTTGGAGGAGCTAAGGGATCCTCATAATGTCCCCCTCACTGACTATCATCCAGGCTCTATTTTACATATTATCACTAACGGAATCTCTCCGACGTGCCTCTCAAGCATAAAAAAAACAACCTTTTTATAGCAAGGGGAGATGCATCCCCAGCCATCACAGCAGGGCGGCTCATCGTGCGGCAGCTCGGATTGGGACTTGGACTTGGGTGGGAGCTACCTACCCTCAAAAAAGGATAATCTGCATAAACTCTTCTACAACATCAAATTAACAAATCATCAAGGGCTCTAGCGGACCCTTTCTGAGATTAAGCAAGAAGTTGCCTCCTTACATTTCTACCACTGTTTGTGCTAATGATATACAAACGTCATATATCCACCAAAGGCCATTCAGGTTAGCGCAGGGTATTACTTAAAAGGGGTGCTACTCCTATCAAGACACTGACATATAGGTTTTGCGGGATAAAGGAAGGAACAGAGGGAGATAGTATCCTATTCTACTGGAGTAACAAGTGACTTATATACCTCCCCAAACACTCTTATACAATATATAGGTAGATAGCTGTGAACAAAACTAAGATACACCAGAAATATTGTAATTGGGATATGCAAAGTATTTTCAAATGACTGAAATAAGCATGTTTCAGAAAGTATTTCAAATGTTTCTTAGTTTTGTTCACAGGTATCTCTCCATGTAGTAAAACAGGGCTGTCCCCATCCCGCTAAGCCTATATTTCAGGGCCTGGATGGGAGCAATGCTACCTTTAGGTAAGACATATTATTTGAAGCTAATGGAATGTACAGTAGTGCTATCGTAACCTGTAGTCAAGCATATGCTAATGAGATATATAGTGGCCGTTATTTTGGCATATAATTAGATTTGTGGATATGCGTTACACTCAGAGAAAATAACATTTGTCCCTATTTTAGGTAACCTAGCATCATTTACTCTGATTTAATGGAGCTTCTACTTCCTTGAAATATGCTTTCATCCTGCACCTCGTTGAAACCCTTAATATATTTGAACGTTTCTATCATATCCACTCCCCCTTCTCTTCACCAAGCTGTACATACAGTACCACTGTATTGTGGTCATTTAGTATGTCCTGATAAGTTTTATTGTGAACACATATTCTGTACCTTTCTTTAGGAGCCAGCCTAAATTATGTGTGTCATTCTGGAGATATGGTCTCCAGAACTCAACACAGTCCTCTAGGTGAGGTCTTCCCAATGAACTATAAAGTGGCAATACTAACATTTTTTATTTCTACTGTTATAATACATACATCAATACATCTGCTGCTAATACTGCTAACCCATGTAAACTGTGATGGCAGTAGATATCTGTAAGAAAATGTTTGATGCCTTTAGAAACAATATAAATGGCTATACCAAATAAGTTATCAACATAGGAACTACGTTGTTTCAGGGAGATTCTGTTTGCCATTACTGGAATCAGGAAGGAATTCATTTTATTTGATGACATAATTAGCAAATAGTATGTGTGTTAGGTAGCACTCCACAAGGTGAGAATTGGTAATAATGAAATGATATCGTGGTGCAAGAGAACTGAGAGGAACCTCAACCCCCCCCCAAAAAAAAGTCACATATATACTGTACACACAAATGTTCCTAGCACGCAAATTGCGCGCTGGGAATATTTGTGTATACAATTCGCAAATGTTTCACTGTGGTTTCCTCTGGATCAATATAACTATAAATATAGGATGAGTATCTCAGGCTATTACATTGAACACAACAAATATTAGTCTTTTTTAGCTTCATCTGCTATGTAACTATTTAACTACTGTATGTAACTAAGAATCAAAATAGTTTTTAGCATGGACATTGGGAAAGGCAGCCTGTCTTAGTGACAGATGCAGTATTGAATGAATAACTTTATTGCATAGCTTGAGCAGTTCCAAAGATGAGAGTTAATTTCCAGCCACTATTATGATACCAATTTCCATAAGAAAACAGCCACATATTACGTTCCACTTAATTCAATTTGAAGTCCCAGACTTTAGTTATACTGTACATTCATTTCAATCTCTATTTCTGCTGTAAGGTACATGAAAAGCATAAGACTATCCAGTGGCTTATTTATAGTGAAAAATAAATGAGTGATGATTCTAACAAGCACTTCTTTAAGGATTAATCACATTGCGGTACAATTTACACCTGGTGAGTGATTACAACCTACATTTCTAATAGCATTCATTTCATATTCATATTCATTTCAAGAAACCTAGTAAAAAAAAAAATATTGTTCCATTGTATTTACCTTATTAATTACCTAGGGGGGAATTATCTTATGGTAACCCAGCCCCTGCAGTTCATTTATGCATGCAAAATTATAAGGTGTTAAAAATAACTCTGCATTTTTGAATGTTTGTTTTTTTTTTGTTAAGCAAACTGAGGTCTATTTCTATAAAAAAAAAAAAAAAACAGTAACACCAATCTTTGATAATCAATATTCTCTTTCATATACCAAGCACAAATAAAATGCAGTCACAAATACAGCAAAGAGGTTGCTTTGGTTTATGTCAACATGGGGCAGGGCCCTGCTTTTATACAGCAGTTATCTAGCACTTTGTTCCATGGAAATATGCAAGAAAATGTACACCTCCACTTTTAGTCAGCAGTTAGGAAGATTGGATAATGGCATATGATAGATTTCTCATTGGAATACTATAAACTGTTATTCCGTCTTTGCTGAAGCTACTATTTCATTAACCTATCTGTTGTTAAAGCTTCACTATAAAAAAAAATAAAGTTGCCTACTAAACACATTGATATAGTAGTATGTGACTGTGTTGTACATTCACAAAGGTTATTATCTATCATACAATTCATACACAGTTCTAGACATACAACTAATTTATTGGAACAAATATGAAATATTTCAAAATATGTTTTGTTTTATTAAAACAAACCTCCAAGCTTTCTATAGAAACATGTACATTCTTATTGGTTTACGCTGTACAATACTATACCAGTTAGATTCAGATCCTATAACACATACCACCAATTACTGATATTATTGGATTATAAGCAAACTTTTAAAGCACACACGCAAATTAAAATATATTGACGTTGACTAAAAGTTCACATTCAGAAAGACAATGTGTTGCCAAACATCAGCCCGACCTAATTGAAAACATCTAAGATTTAAAAAAAATGCTAAAATATATACATCCCGAAAGCAAACTAAAACTGAACAATGCAAACGAAATGATGGACCATTGTCTGTGGCATCTATGGCAGGCTGAAGACAATGAACAAACAGTGCAGTACTAAACTGGTTAATTTATGACTGGAGGCAAAATGTGAATTGCATTCTTGAAGCCATATCAGATTGGCCAGAATCCTTCAAAACAAAGGGTTGATTCATTATGGATAACAGCATATACTACAGTGCCCGTCAGTTTCAATTGTGTCATTTGGAATTACCACCAATTAGAAACTGAAGATATTTACAAATCCACTAAAATATTAATAGTAGATTGTAATGTAGATGTATTATACATTAAATAATTTAAACAGCAACCTTTATTTTGTTAGGAGTAAATAGGGGGAAGAAAGGTGATAGGATGGTTTCTAATTAGAGTCCATAGATGGTGTCTCCTGATAGCTTTTTAGATGCACTGCCTCAGAGATTTACTAGAGATATTTGGCCTTCATGGGTCTGATTCTGAACATGTATATCCTAGGGAAAAAAGCAGCTGTTTGAAAAGTGGCAAAAGCAGCTACTGTATTCACAGTCAAAGCTTTGAGTGTGTATGTAAGATTTAATGGAACAGATGTTCTATCTTAAAGCTCCACAGCTCCCTAAGACTTTGTCTGGTGTCAGCTTTTTAGTAAGCGGGTTTTCATAATGAATTCAGTCATTAATAAAAGCAATTAAACCTAACGGTTTCTCTGTGGCTTTAGGAAACAGTCATCCTGTTCTGTTTATGTCGAATTGCAGAAAGCCTTTTTTTTTTTTTTTTTTATTTATTTTTTTTACAAAGCTAATAATTTTCTTTTGAAAATTGGTGAATAAAGCAGCTCAGCATGAAGGCATGGAAGTCAATATTTCTTCTTCTTTTTTCAGATGTACTATCTAATTCAAATATTATTTCATCCCTCTGTCCCTTTGCAGATGGTTTGTGTTTATGAGGTGGGATTTTAGAAGCTTTTCATAGTTTAAAGTTAATCATTATGACAGTTAGACAATGAGAAAAATGTAGGTTCTACTGTGATCCCCGGTATTATTTTACAGATTGTCATCTAAACAAAAGAAAAGAGAAAGAAATATATTTCTTTGATGACTGCTAGTTCTAATACAGTATATTGCTTCTACATTCATCAATACCCAGTATAACAATATCAAATGTATAGACAAAAAGACCAGTAAACATTAAATTAATGTAATGGAGAGAATGTCAGCCCGTGTTAGAAACAATACTGTAATATGTTATCCATGGACCCCCAGAATCTTGACTTATAAACATACAATGCAGTCTGTGTGTTACGTGTGATGAAAGGGCTAATATCGAAAAAGCTGAGCAAGTAAAGATCAGCTGTCCCCGAGTGACCAAGAATTAGCAATATTCAATAATAGCAATTTTAGATTGTAAGCTTTTTTTGGGACAGGAACTCCTTTTCATGTGTATGAAACACATTCCTATTGTGTCTCCTATTATTGTGTCACATGCATTATGGCTGTAAAGCACTATGTATGTGGATGGCATTATCCAAATAAAAATATACAGTACAGACATATTCAGAGTCTAGGACAACAGCTGAAATGCTGGAAAAGCCAAATCAAGAATAACCCTTAGACCACAAGGGCCAAAAACACTGACCCACTAACCAGCAAGCACTCTAAAGAAGAGAAAGGTGGATGGAGATTTTAGATGTGTATGTGTGAATGTTTACTTAATATTCTACAGGCAGGGCCGCCAACAGAATTTTTGTGGCCCAGGTCAAACTTCAAGAATGGGGCCCCTGCAATTGTTGTAAACAAGAGAGCGGTGGAGTGTTCTCCGCAAATATTACGGTGTCCCTCCACCAAAGTACCCCTTAGAGTGCACTCACCTATGTAAATAGATCAATGTAATACAGTTAGACTGGTAATGTAGAGAAAATACTTAGGCACGTTCTATAGGGCCGGGCGCGTGCTACGCCGTGTGCGCGCGCGTAATTTTAGTTGGCTGACGTCAGTCAGCCTTTCTATACAAGGGCCGCGCGCGCGCACAGCAGGGAGAGGGGAGCCGACAGACAGCGGCGAAGATGAGGAAAATCATCTTTTTGCTCCGCTACCGACGCTGAATGTGTGTGTGTGTGTGTGTGTGTGTGTGTGTGTGTGTGTGTGTGTGTGTGTGTGTGTGTGTGTGTGTGTGTGTGTGTGTGTGTGTGTGTGTGTGTGTGTGTGTGTGTGTGTGTGTGTGTGTGTGTATTTGTGTCTGCACAAATATAATACATTTTTTATTTTTACCAATTTTTTTAATAAATAATAAATTACACACACACACAAACACACATAAACACACTCAACACTGTATACTTACGAAAAGCATGCGGCACGTGCACGCGCGTTCGCATAGGCACGCGCAGCCGCACGGCCGCATGCTGAATATAACAGCCCTAAGAGTGATACATTCTAATAACCCCTAATGATGTAGTGTATATTGAATATTAACTAAAACCAATTGTATTAAACTCAATCAATAAAATAAAGCGGGGTATAAAAACCTATGCACATACAAACATATATTTGGTGTATTTTATAATATAAACACCTAAGAGGTATTATTAGCCCCTCTCACCATGTAACCTCCTTTGAGAAGAGAACTGTTCAGAGTATTAGTTGTGAGGAATATTGTGTCCTCCTAATGAGTCAGTTCTGTTTGCTATAATACAACATATCAGTCTCTTCTGGAGAAAGACTGTTTAGAGGTATGTGTGGGCATCAGGTCAGAGAGATTAGCGTCCTAAAAGTCTATAATATATTATTGTTGCCTTGTACTAAAAGCCTAATGATCTAGCTATCCCCAGGTAGGATGACTCCCATATTGTAAATGGGGTCTCCCCCAGTATATATATATGCAACTTAGTATCTCAGACTCTTGTATAGAGTATCAGTATCATTGCTACATATGTAGCATAGCTAAATACAATCCCCTCAGGATTGTGTATGGGAGGATCAGTGCATGGAGCACTGGTGCACTGGTTAGTCTCTTAACCAGTAGGTATCCCCACCTCTTTCTACTCTTTTGACTAATTATATTCCTTTAATCTTGAGTCCGGTGTGGTCTTTATTATGATGTGTCAAAAAGTGTTTGCCGACCCCATGTTGTCAAAACAGCACAAATGTTTCTTATGTGTTCTAAAAACCTTGTTTTCAAGGATCTGTTGGTACGCTCTACATATTGTTTCTCACATGGACACTCTAAAACAGGCCTGCACAACATGAGGCCCACGAGCCGAATGCGGCCTGCCCGGACTCACTGTGCGGCCCACAGTGCCCAGCGGCGTGGTGCGGCGGTGTGGTGCGACGATCTCCGTCTTCCCCATGCAAATTCTATTCTTTCCCCTGAGGGTCCTGAAAAATTGGCCACACTGCGTCAAATGACACCGCGTTGCCATAGCAACTGGACGCTACATGACGTTGTGACATCACGGTGCTGCGACATCACGGCGTCCTATTGCCATGGCAACGCGGTGTCACTTGACTCGCGTGGCCAACTTTTCAGGACCTGCAGTGGAAAGAGTAAAATTTGAAGGGGAAGACAGAGACCGCCACACCATGCCGCCGGACCTCCCCGCAGGTAAGATCATCCACATTCTTGCTGCGATTGGTAGGAACACGACTTGATGAATGAGGCCCATGGGCCAA
Source organism: Ascaphus truei (assembly GCF_040206685.1). Lineage (NCBI taxonomy): Eukaryota > Metazoa > Chordata > Amphibia > Anura > Ascaphidae > Ascaphus > Ascaphus truei. The sequence goes on from NC_134484.1 coordinate 76,079,401, forward strand.
GATACACTAGAAAGGGCTAAACCTTAATGCACAGTAAGGCCCATTAAAATGATGAATTTTGTCTCAATGAAAACTCAAAAAGAACCCTGCTTATTTCCAAAGTCCACCATAAAACTAATTTCTTGGCCCTCTTCCGTATAATTGTATCCATATACATTTATAAGCGGTCTGACATAGAAAAACGCAGACAATTCATATCGGTATTAGATCTACAATGACTAATCACTGTCCCAATCGCTTCCCCGTAACAAGAACTCATTTCCGAACACTGAAAACATAGGAACTAAAATGGTACATATTTGGATTTAAACTGCTAATAGTAAATGTTAATATTTCTGGTAAAATACAGATACGACGCTCATCATACTCTGATCATAGGAACAATCAGCATTGTATGGTCTGTGTAATTAGTACACACACCACGCATTGCTGGGTGAGGGAGTTTTTTGTTTTTTTTAAACCCCAGAAATTAGATCATTTGAATTAAAGTGCGGCCCGAATCTGTTTTCCTTGGAGCAGTTTGGCCCGTCTCCCTTTACAAGTTGTGCAGGCCTGCTCTAGAACATAAGCTACATTTGGGGTGTTACAATTAATAAAATATTTTCTCTCCAAGGTCTGATGAGTTATTTTCGAACAGATTTTCTTGGTATCCTTAATCTCAATAAATTGGCAAGTGAGACATCTACCTGTATTACATTTTTATGAACCGTGTGGTTTCCGTATTTGCTAGAAAACCTGCTTTATCTGTGTATGCTTCTATCTTGTTTTTTAGAACGCTTGGTGTTACAATGTTTTTTTATTTTTTTTCTGTTTTTTAAAAACGTATTTTTTACATTTGTTTTTCAACAAAAAAGAAAACAAACAACAAAAACTGGGTGGGGGTACAAAATAAAAAAGGGGATACCACCATGTACATCGAGAGTATTACTTGCATATTACCTTTGTAACATGGTCTGTATCCTCTTGCCTATCTCTCCTCCCTGTCATGTAACTTCTAGCAGTCTAGGCTATGACAGGTTAATCTATGGGCTTTTTGACCCCCCTCATGCCCCTCTTATGAGTGACAGAAGTGTGGTGTGACTCATGGCCTGTGTAAGCCTATCTGGTATAGGTATAGACCATGAGCCCGCCCCTTCAGGTTCCTCCTAGGAGGGAGTGGCAAATTTAGGCAGTCCTGCTCTGGAAGAGTGAGAGAGCAGTAAAGCTGTAAGTCTGTGGCTGGGGAAACATCTGATCCAACCCACAGATGCCCTGTAAGATCAGGGGCAATCACCATCCAGAGGCCTGGGACCTATGAGACTCTGCACCGCTGTATGGAACCATCTGCAGTGAATGTCTGCCAATAAAGACCCTTGTTCAGTACACTCCTGTCTAAGTATCAGTCCTTGGCCAGGAGGGAGACATGTGAAATAGTGGGGGCTGATCTCTGGACACCATGGAGCCCACTGCGGCAGGAGGCGCTAACACCAAGAGAAAGAACTACGGAGAAAGAACCTAAGCCTGTCCTGATCTCCATACCAACGACGATCCAGCTCTCCTGATCCTAACAGGTATCTGCACCACACAACAGGTAGCAGAAGCGGTGTATCTCCCACTAGGGGGGAGGGGAAACAGTGTTACACCTTGTTACAACACCATCACATTCACTGTAATAGTTATTTTCCTGACAGAATTCCAACTATCAGTCTTCTCTTAACCATTTTCATATTCCCCCATAAAATCCAGATCACTTATCCCTCCTTGGAATTCCAGGGTTTCCATATTTTATAGAATTTTCTGTACTTGTGTTTTATAAACGCTGTTAATCTCTCCATTGATTGGAATGCATTCACTCTCTGTGTGACCACTCTCCTAGAGGAAGGCTGAGTCTTTTTCCAGGCCCCTGCTATGGAACATCTTGCTTCAGTTAATATATGTGACATCATTTTATTTGTGTGTCGGTTAATGTTCTCTATTGGTTGTGACGGTGAAGGGGTAACCAGGCCATCAATAAAGGTATTATGCCCTGCTGGTTACCTCTGAGCCCATTTCAGGTTTTAGAGTGTCAACCTGTGTATTGTGCCTGCAATGAATGTAATTGTATGACAATAAAGATTGTATGTGTGTTTTACCTTTCCAGGACTGCTACCCAGTGGAGATTCTCAGGCTATGAGTTTCAGGGGAGACTTTGTGGTAAAAGTGCTGTCAGAATGTGTCTAGGTAGAAGGGGCCCAGAGTTGCTGGGTACCCCAAAAATGTATCCGGGAATCAAGTCATATTCCCGGGGACATATAGACATCACTCCGGTCCAAATCCTCCCTTGAAAACAGTTACGCGACTCACCGCCAGGTTTCCCTGCTTCAGCACAAACCAGAAAGGTAAATGAGGGCATAGGGATTTGTATAGCCCTGGTACAGTCAAGGTTAGCTAAGTTAGTGAGGGTCCCCCAGTATATGCACCCCACTTAAGGCCCACTGAGAAGTGAACGCAACTTCCTAACCAGTAGCCACAGCGTGGGGGTATCTGCTCGGATACGGGAGCGCACCAGCACCCGGAATAAGGCCTGGCAGAAAGGGATACGTCCCCAGCCAAACGCTGATTCCTGGACTTCTAAATAGCCAGTTTGGCTAATGCCAGGAGCAGGTTGACGAGAAGATCCCTGTCCCTGTTCCGGGATACTGGGCACCCCAAAATAAAAAAAGGAGTTACCCACCACTCTATCACATTCTGTGAAAGACATCAGAAGCTGCATGGGCCTTTTCATAAAAACTCTGCATACACAAAGTAGCATGTAAATGTACTCAGAGGATCTCCCTATCTACAGGGCACAGATGCAGATCTCCTGGCCACAGATCTTCCCATCTCCCCAGGTACCGCCACCGTTCCATCTACATTTGTGAGTGCAGCCGCATATCTTCCTAGCAGCAGGGCACATCTTCCCAGCTGCAGCTGCTCCACAGGAAATGTAAAAATGTGTTGTGGCTTGGCGCATGGACGGACGCAATCACAAATGCGGGCAGAGCGGGGGTGGCCGGAGAGATGTGCCCTGCATCTGGGAAGAAGTGCCCTGCAGCTGGGGAGATCTGCGGCTGCGCTCACAAATGCCGGCAGCGGCGGAAGCTGGGGACATGGGGAGATCTGCGGCTGTGCCCTGCGGCTAGGGAGATCCTCCGAATCCAAGAACATTTAAAAATGGGGGATAGCGCTGAGGTGACTGGTGGCAAGATGACCCGAGGTGAGGCGACCAGAGGCGAGTTGTCCTGGCGACTGAGCACCAGAGGTGATTTGGTCATGGGGCACAACATCCTAGACCGCACTTTACCCGCTATCTTCAAATGTTCTCATGGACTGCTAAAACTGACTGGAGGAAATGAAGCTCTAAAGCCGATTTCCACCAATATAAATTCATACTCTCCTCCTGTAACACTGCTCTTTCTCCTGCAAAGCAAACCTACTTTTCTGCACTCATACTAACTCTGTCCACTAACCTCAATGCCTACTCCCCACCGTTATATCTCAGCCCTCAACTCAAAAAATATCCCTAAACACCCTCTACGTTCTACCCATGACATCGGCCTTTCCTCCTGCTTTATTACCTCCTTTCACTCTGGCATACAAGCCTTCTCCTGTGCCTCTATCTGGAATCCCCTAGTACGTACCATCAGACTCTCCCCCAGCTTTAAGGAATGTTAAAACTTCCTTAAAACTCCCCCTTTTCAAGGGAGCTTATCTGGCAAACCTCTAATATACCACTGCCCCTCTCTCCCCCCGTCTCCCCCACCAACCATATTTGGATCAGCTGTACGGCTGGCCCAATCTCCACATTACCTAATACTCCCTATGATCCACACCCTCAAACCTTAATGGGATCAGTTGTGCTGCTGATTCATACTCCATCCGGAGGCAAAATCCATCCCACAATAAGCAGCCACTTTACCTTTTGTTTCAACATTGTCCTTCATTCCTAAATCTGTCTGTAAGGAATCCGCTCCACGGTTTACTGGTTACCTTACCTTGCAGACCGGTGCAGTTCTGGAACAGCTTTCCTGAGGTTTGCTGCAGCCTGGATTCACTCAAAGCAATACACACTCCCTCTGGTATCTACTGCAGCTGTGCAGCCTTTCATTGCAAACTATACTGGCATTCACTCATTAGGGGCAGTACCTTCACACCCCCGCCGGGGATTGGCCCGCTGGCCTTTAAGTATTGCTTGCCCATAATGCTCCTTGCCGAGCATAGTCCTTACTGGATGTCAACTGTTTTGCCACAAGCTCTCGCTTGTTCCCCTTTGCTGATACCAGGTCACGCCCTGCGTCCTTCAGCTTCCTTCAAGCCGTTTGTTCTCCAATGCTGATTCCAGGTTACGTCCTGCATCCTTCAGCTCCCTTCAAGCCGCTTGTTCCCCTGTGCTGAAGCAGAGGTTCGTTCCTGCGTCCTTCAGCCTCCTGGATTCCTGCACTAAGTAGTGGTTTCGTCCCTGCGTTCTGCAGTCTCCTGGATTCCTGCACTGAAGCGGAGGTTTCCCTGTATCTACAGCTTCCTGGTTCCTGGGGCCTACTCTTTCCCTAATATAGAGAGGCCGTGTCCTGGTTCCTGCGCTGAAACAGTGGATTCCCTTGCCCGCTCAGGACTTTTGCGCTGTAGCACTGGTGCACCCGTGCAGCAAGACGGTGTGCTATTCTGGTCTGCCTACCATCTCCTGTGACCAGCACCATGGGCCATGGTCGTCGCTCGCGCAAAGGCCAACCCCGCGCTCCTAAGCTGAAGCGGGTTTCTCCTATCTCCTTATTGCCGAACTCTTGCATGGACAATGTTTATCCTGACGTCTCCTGTTCTGACCCTGGCTTGTACAACGACGACGCTGTCTTCTCCAATCCTGATCCTGCGACATATGACTACGAACTGCGCAATCCGGATCAGCCTGCGCGGTCTCAGGTCGGTGCTTTTACAACCCCACCTCAGCCTCGCGGTCCGACCCTGGTTTGTGGCGAGCAGAACCCTGACAGTATGCTCGGCCCTACAAACTCGGACCCCGCTGAGGTGTGGGTTGGTAAGTTTTTTCCTAAAAACCTGTCCCAGCCTGTAGACCAGTCCCAGTTTGAGAATAATTATTTGTGCGATATAATACCTCTGATGGAAGATCCGTTTATGTTGGAGGGCTTGACTCCCTTGCAAAAGAAATGCCGTAATAATCTGGTTTATAAGGCTTACTGCCTCAGAGACTTAAAACAGTATCTGGCCAGTGTTTTGGCCATTGCTAACATTGCTTGCTCCCCTGATTCCCCTTTAACTGGGGAGGAGCTGAGTCCTGTGGAACTGGTCAACGCCTGTAGTACACTCAATGCCCTGACTTTATCCTTGGACATTCCTATAGTATTCCCGGAACCTTCCGTCATGGTGGCTCTCGCTCACGAGACGCTGCATTTACTTTCCCGTGCATTGGATGATTGCTTGTTAAAACAGGATCGTCTCTTAGCCACTCACGCCGTCGTTTGGCGGTATCCCTCGGCTACCAGTCCTGTTGCTAAACCGGGGGACGTATCTCTCTCTCCGGGAGATGACCAAACAGAACTATTACCAATATCTCCCAACGTAGTAACTGCCACAGTCCCAAGCTCTGATTGTATGCCCGGGTTCCCTGACACTAATGATATGTCTACATTAACCCCTGCCGATCAGTCCTGTGAGGTCCCCTTGGAGAACACATATGTGTCACTAACTAACACTAAGGTTCTTGTATCAGAGAATAAGTCCCTTAGTTCTCCTATTTCTAGCTTTGAATCCCTCTCTCTAGGTCTTGAGGGTTTTCCAGCTTTAAACTCTGCTAGACAGTCCTGCGCGCTTTCCCCGTCAGAGAAAGAATCCCTAAATTCTATTCCCAGGGTTATTTCTGTATTAACCTCTGTGGGGCAGCTCTCTGAGTTTCCTTTGGTAAATCCCTGTTCTCTGTCAGCCACGGTCACGCCCCTAGCTTCAGACGAGAGATTCCTGCTCTCTTCTAATACAGAGAAAAGGTTACCTATGTATTACTCTCAGGCATTGTCTGCATTAACCCCTGTAAATTCTTGCTGCCTCCAAGTTAATGCCTTCGTTGTAGCCTCAGAGAATGAGTCCACAAGTCAGACAGCAGAGGTTGCATTGAGGGATTCCCATAACCGTACGGAGTCTCTAGATATTCTTTGCTATAAATCCCCTGCTTCAGCTCAAGTTTCCGCAGTTTCGTCTCTGGAGACTTCGGCTAAAGTTCTGGTTCCTGTTAAATGTATTCAGGAGTCAGGTTTTTCCCTAAGCTTAGTCGCAGAGTTCCTTCTCCCGGGTATTTCACTGAACCAGCCTGTCGCCCACATAGCGGTGATCCCTGCTTCAGCGCATAGTTCCCACATTATGGAGTCTGCAGTAAGTTCTGGTTTCCCAGACATTCCTTACCAAATACCTACTTCAGAGACCAGTACAGTTATGATTAACCCCCGTGTACTGTCTGAGTTCTCCTCCTCTTTAAGCTTAGGGTTAAAGGCATACAGTAGTCTGTATGTCTCTCCTGGGGTTCATATTGTGTTCCCAGGAATGTTTGCGGACGCACGGTTTTCTCCCAAAAGTGACGCTTTTTCATATAGATCAGTAAAAAGCTTGCATACTGTTTCCCTTTTCGCTGAATTGTGTCTTACTAGTTTTGAGACTCTGAGAAGTAATGATTCTCCTTCTGATTCTGAGGCTCTTTCTATAAGGGGTATCCTGTCTGGGGGCTCTCCTGATTTCTCTCTCCAGGCTAATCCTTTGGGGATCAGCATATCTGCGGTCACTCCCTTAGTACTGTCTGAGGACACCATGCACATATTACAAGTCCTGGGGTTTAAATCTGAGCTTTTTAGCTGTCCTGCCTTTGCTGAAACCCAGTCCCTCAGTACTGTGTCTAAATATGTCCCAGCAAACATGGGGTTACTCGGGGGGGAGATTAAAGCTCCTGTCTTAAAGGGTATTTTTTCTGACATGTCCAGCAAATTTAGAATCTCAGTAAGTGTTTCTATGTCACTTATCAATACATCTGATTTTTTCCCTAATCAAACCCAGATACCCTCACTATCGGTTAGGAGTCCTGTGATCAGAGATTTTGCACTAGAAAACACACCAATTCATGTTTTTGTCAGGTTAGGTACCCCTGTGGTTAGGGCCATTGCAGTTTTAGAGAAGACTCTTTGTACTCCTAAGGTGCATGTCATTAAGAGTTTTCATAGTTCATACTTGCTGCTTGTTGATTCTCAGGGCCCTGTCACTGAGGTACAGACTTCAGCTTCTGATGTTAGCTTCCCTCCCACCACTACCCTGGCTCTGCCTTTTTCTCAAGCTACTGATTTGAAGATCCCAAGGACTATTCCTGATTCACTGACAATATTATCTCCCAATGAAGATTTCCCAGTATTGGAGAGCTCTACTGTTGTTTGCTTCTCTGCTCCTGCTAAACCATGGTTTTGTCCCTCGGAATTTTCGGTTGCCCCTGTTATTTCCTCTCAGTTGGAAATACTCTGTACGTATCCCAAGATTTCGGTCCCTATGCCTGGTTTACTGCTTGCCTTGTCACCTTCCATACCAATACCGGGAGATGCTTCTAACCAGCCTATACCCTTACTAACCATTACCTGGGAGCCTTCTAGAGGAAAAATTCCTCGCAAATTCCAACATGCAGTGGTCAGCCAAGACTTTTTCTGTTACAAAGTTTCTCCTGGTGTATTCGATCAACTATCAGGGCCGCGGATCCTAGATTCAGGTTTCTTTATTAAGGACTGGGCTTTCAGTGGGGGTTCTTCTACCGTTTTTGCTCTGGAACTCTCTGGTTCTTCACAGCCCTGGATTTCCAAGACATTTTGCGAGGCAAGCCATGTACCAAGGATGTTTCCTCCATCAATCTTATATCCTAGAACTGTACTCACCAAAGAACTGCTCGTTTACGGATGCCCTTTCTACCTAAAGAATTTTAGGAACAACTCAATGTCCCCAAGGCCCATGGATGGTCCTGTCTGGCCAAAGTTCTCACCGGGGGGTGGGGGTACACTAAGGACTAATCATGAGTCTCTGGAGTACGACTCTAGCCCCAATCCTAGACGGTTCAGCAACAATTCCCGGGCCTCCAACTCTATGAGTGCTCATGTTCGCCCGGAGGTCTCGCGTGAAGGGGGGGGTACTGTAAGGAATCCGCTCCACGGTTTACTGGTTACCTTACTGGTTACCTTACCTTGCAGACCGGTGCAGTTCTGGAACAGCTTTCCTGAGGTTTGCTGCAGCCTGGATTCACTCAAAGCAATACACACTCCCTCTGGTATCTACTGCAGCTGTGCAGCCTTTCATTGCAAACTATACTGGCATTCACTCATTAGGGGCAGTACCTTCACACCCCCGCCGGGGATTGGCCCGCTGGCCTTTAAGTATTGCTTGCCCATAATGCTCCTTGCCGAGCATAGTCCTTACTGGATGTCAACTGTTTTGCCACAAGCTCTCGCTTGTTCCCCTTTGCTGATACCAGGTCACGCCCTGCGTCCTTCAGCTTCCTTCAAGCCGTTTGTTCTCCAATGCTGATTCCAGGTTACGTCCTGCATCCTTCAGCTCCCTTCAAGCCGCTTGTTCCCCTGTGCTGAAGCAGAGGTTCGTTCCTGCGTCCTTCAGCCTCCTGGATTCCTGCACTAAGTAGTGGTTTCGTCCCTGCGTTCTGCAGTCTCCTGGATTCCTGCACTGAAGCGGAGGTTTCCCTGTATCTACAGCTTCCTGGTTCCTGGGGCCTACTCTTTCCCTAATATAGAGAGGCCGTGTCCTGGTTCCTGCGCTGAAACAGTGGATTCCCTTGCCCGCTCAGGACTTTTGCGCTGTAGCACTGGTGCACCCGTGCAGCAAGACGGTGTGCTATTCTGGTCTGCCTACCATCTCCTGTGACCAGCACCATGGGCCATGGTCGTCGCTCGCGCAAAGGCCAACCCCGCGCTCCTAAGCTGAAGCGGGTTTCTCCTATCTCCTTATTGCCGAACTCTTGCATGGACAATGCAAAGGCCAACCCCACCTCAGCCTCGCGGTCCGACCCTGGTTTGTGGCGAGCAGAACCCTGACACTGTCTCAGCGTCTCCCCTGCTGAAATCCCTCCCCTGGCTTCCTGTCAAATCCCGCATCTCACACACAATTCCCCTCCTCACTTTTAAAGCTTTACACTCTTCTGCCCCATCTTACATCTCAGCCCTAATTTCTCGCTTTACTCCATCCCGACTCTTGCATTCTGCGCAAGGATTCCTTCTCTCTACCCCCTTTGTATCTAAAGCCCTCTCCCGCCTTAAACCTTTCTCACTGACTGCCCCACACCTCTGGAATGCCCTTCCACTCAATACCCGACTAGCACCCTCTCTATCCACCTTTAAGACCCACCTTAAAACACATCTGCTTAACGAAGCATATGAGTAGCACTGTGGCTAATACTATACACATGATACATAAAGCTTGGCCCCTTGCAGACGCACTTACCAGAACGCCCTCCTACTTTCGCTGTACATTCTTCCTATCTACCAATTAGATTGTAAGCTCTTCGGAGCAGGCACTCCTCTTCCTAAATGTTACATTTATGTCTGAAGCACTTATTCCCATGATCTGTTATTTGTATTATTTGTTATTTATATGATTGTCACGTGTATTATTACTGTGAAGCGCTATGTACATTAATGGCACTACATAAAGACATACATACATTCCCTCTAGATTGTAAGCTCTCAAGGACAGGGCCCTCATCATTTTTTGTATCTGTTTGTGTTTGTTTGTCCTTATTTGGTATGTCATTCTATTCATATAATTTATATACAGTAATTCTGTACCCCCATTGTACCACGCTGCGGAATGTTAATACTTCACAAATAAACTATAATAATAATACTGTGGAAGCATACTGTAAATACCATAAAGTGGTGGATATTTGTCCCTTGTGTTGGTGTTAGAGCAAATTCTCTAACATCTGGGAATCTAGATAAAAAAAATGTTTTTGGTGTGGCTGTGATGGAAGCTGGATTTATGTAAATATCTATGTTGGTCTCTGGGTGTTTGGTAGATGTAACCATCGTCTTTTATGGTTCTCATGTTCAGGAGATGGACTGCAGTAGAATATTCCAAGATCAGTTTTATTTTGGGTGGAAGCTGTTGATGTTGTGAAACTCAGAGATGAATCACCTTTTATCCACTATGCACCTCTTCACACCGCTGCTATTCATCCACTTCTGACACATTGCATATTTTTCTATGTCCAATATGTGCAAATCTTTACACCACTTCACGTGAAGATTCCCTATAGAGTTAATCTCCACTCATATTCAGCAGTTTAGGATATATGTCTCCTTTCAAGTGCTGCCACAGCACCCTTGCAGAAAGCTACAGTACAAGGTTTCAAAGCTCTGTACACTACAACTTCATCTATAAATAACTCTTCTGTTGGTCCACTAAAAGGTCCACCAAGTTATCGCAACCTACTGTACAGCAAATCTATTTTTCTTCAGAAACAATGCATCCTACTAGAACTTTGAACTACATCAATAAAACCGTATAATTGTTAAACAAATTATTTGTTTTAATGAAAATATCACACATGGCAATCACGAATAAACATGATATTTAAAGAAACCCTGTTCTGAAGTTAAAGGATTAAGCTCACTGTATGTATATATGTTGAAGGGGCAAAAATGAATATGAATGTTTTTCTTTTTACTGGACAACAGAGATTAATTAGATCCCCCAACACCTTTGGTTACAATATAAACAATAGAAAAGTTTTTTTTTTATGTAGGAATATGTACAGTATATTTGACAATTTTTAGAGACACCAATCACTTACATTTCATCTGCCATTAGTTCACTTTGTCTTTAAGTGAACCTGCTCCTTTAATTACCAACAAGGTTTGTGATGGCTACAATATCGCTTATATACTTCCTCAATTCCTTAGTCTTATTTTGAGTATATTGCGTATATACTGTACTGTACCTATATAGCAGCTCTATAGATATATATATATATACACTACTACTATACTACTACATAGAGACTGTGGGGCTTATGCAGAGAGGATAGAGAAGGGAAATAGCGCCATCTTTTGGCGAAAATACGCACCAGAGAAGCTTGTACTGCAGAGAACATGGAGAGAATCATAAAATTCGCCACAGCAGGTTTGTTTACTTTAAAAATTGCCAAACACGTGGCGAGATTGGTAAATTCGCCATGTTAAAATAGGGTGGTATGCAGGTAGCATAGATGCACTGCAACTCGCCATTCTGCCCTATATTATAGCGAGTTCAATGTAGCCAGAAAAACTTGGCAATTTTGAATCTCATCAGAAAAAAGAGGTAATGCAGCTTTCAGCATACGCCCATAACTTACTCCAATTCTGTTGCTATTTTCCTGCCGTTTTCACATTAAATAACGTTCCTCTCTGCATAAGCCCCTGTGTCTGAGGATTTTTCTGACTGTGTGTGATACTATATACTGTACCACAGTTGTAGTGAGATACGAGAGAGACTAGCGAAAGAAAAAAGTGGGGTGATGTGATGTCACACTCGCTGCTGCTTTCGCACAGTGTTCTTCCTATCCTGGGTGTGCTGCAGCTGATGAGGATGCTGATGCTGCTGCTGCTGATGATGATGATGATGATTTTGTTGCTGCTGTGGAATTGACAGTGACTGGCACTTTGGCAGTGGCTGGCTGAATTGGCCTTGCTCGCACTGCCACTGGCACACTTGGTGCAGACACTAAATGTGTATAAGTTTAACCCTCCTTGAAATGAATTGACACAGTATTGTTGTTAATATTATGTAGCCCTTTTTCTGACGCTCTAAAGAGACTACTGGTCACTGCACACACCTGTGGCTCCAGGAGATCTGAGCCTCCGCTAGCTGGGAGCCTGGGGTAACACTTATTAGCGCAGCGCCTCCACTTACCCAGGATCCCCGTTATGTGAGATTCCCTTGGGCAAGAAACATAACAACATACATATGATTGTAACTGGTTTTACTGTAACGCAATAACAACCTTTTGATAATGAACCGTGGCAATAACACATATCACATTACTTATACTATAACGCTAGTGGCTCGGCCACTCTCTCTTTAGGAGTACTGTCTCTGTCCCGTCACCGCGTGCCCCACACCGTGTCCATGTATGGTAATGTATTTGTAAAGGCTCAGTCCTTTGGCCACTTCACTAGTGTCCCCAAAGAGTTATACCTAAGGCGGGATCAGCGCCTGTTCACCGGTGTTGGTGCACTTGATGTAAATACCTTCCGGTCACGGCGGTGACCGGTAACAACTTCAAAAAGGGTCAGACGCATCCGACACGTGACCTCCAGATATCACGGTGTCCAGCCGTCTTGTCCCAGATGACTGCAAACACCGCAACTCTGTGCTTTTGTCCCTAGCTCAGTAACCTATCCTATCACTATAGGGCTTCCCTGCAGCACTGCAACCTACTGTGGCTTAGGGATTCTCCTAGGGGCCTGCGGGGCAAAGCTGTCCTATACAGGCGGGTCACTGACCCCCTGCACCCACCCTACCTCTTCCTTCACCCTCCGTATCCCTTCTCACTAGCTCCTCTCAATTAACTGCTGCAGCTGCACCACTCACAACCCTGTGTCTTCTTGTCAGCGCTTACAGCACTGCAGCTGTGTCACTGATAAGACAACACACACACACCTAAGGGCAGGGGGTCCCTGCCTTAGGGGCCTTCCCTCAGAACCTACCCACTAACCTAGTGGGGAGTGGGACCTACCTGGGACCTGGGGATAACCTGACCTGGTGTAGGAGCCACTTGCTCCCTACACCCTTCCTCCCCCTTCCTGCTCCCAGCTCCAACTGCCCACCGCAAGCCCGCAAATTGTATCTATCTCCCCTCTCTGTAATCCTGGCCTCTCATTGGTCACACTGGGGCACCTGGTGTATCCCTCCCTATGCCTCATGGGAACTCTAGTCCCGTGGAGGCTGCTTTTGCATTGGGGCCGCGTGCGCGCTTGTACTGCGCATGCGTGACTCCATAATGGCCGCCTCAAATCCCTAGCCTTATCTGCGCATGCGCGATCACTGCGCATGCGAGCGCATCCGTAATGGCGGCCTCCGCTAACCGAGTGCGCCGCCGAGACTCCCAGGACTCGGAGCGCTCCCTGCTCCGGCCCCCACATTTTCTGTGTGCCGGCGAGTCTGTTGCTGCCTGCGGCGGCACCCGCGACCGCTCGTCATGAGTGCAAGGGGGTCTCTGAAGCTGAAAAGAGACCAGGGCTACATTCTCCCCCTCGTAAAATCCCAACGACCTCGCTTGGGTAGCAAACATAACAGAGGATTATATAATGAAAATGCATTGCAAAAGATTTACAACAAATCACATGCATTTTTCCATTGGTACCCAACATCATCACGGTGATACCTGAGGCCAGCTGAGTCTCAAAGTGGGGTACACTTAACTGATTGAGTGATTGACTCATGGGAGTCTTTTGGAGCTCAAGATCGGGTGCTACAGTCTCTGATCCCAAACCATCTCCTCCCCCTTGTAGAAGGAATAGTAAGGGGTCTTGGTGCCAGACATTTACCTGGCCATCTGTGGCATGGATGAGGTCTTGCTCTTTTCCTCGGTCCACCACATGGCGAATGAAGCGCTCCATCGTGCGCATGAAGGAGGCAATAATTACCAGAGCGGTCACAGCACAGTCTTTGTAAGCTCCAGCAATCTCTTTAACGGTGACGTCTTCTGGGGACATCACAATGTCTACGTGCAGGCCCATGTCTTGAGACGAAAAAGCTTGGAGGTTCCTCGTGTAGGAGTAAGCGTCGCTCATGGCCGCTGTACCGGATACCTTAATGAGGTCAAATCTGCTCCATGGTCTGCAGAGATCTTCTAGGGGAGACACCTCCACCAGGAAGCGATGACGACATGAGTCCATCGCCCGGGTGACCCTATCTTTGGAGCCACCATGCTCCGCGATCACTGGGAAGCTCACACCCGACACCCCTGGGGCAGTCAACTCACCCCTGTCATCATTGGCAGGTACTGATCCCAAGCCTGGGACCGATGGTACCATCGTGGAAGACCAGACCGGCCACAGTAGGGCCCACGGGCCCACAGCAGAGTCCGCAGTATATGGGGCAATCAGCCCGTTGTCCTCAGCTTCACTTGGGTGGTCCGCTGGCAGGCGCATCACCACGAGTTGTGGGTCGCTGGAATCACCAAGAGCGGATGGGGGTATAGACACCTTACCCTGTGATTCCGGAATCTGCAGTTCTGATGGTGTAACTGAGTCTAGAACTGGGGTACACGGACCCCCTGGAACATCTGGTATAGCACACTGACTCGGTGCGGCCACAGCGTCGCAGCTGTCCATTTTGATCAATGTACCTTTCTCCGCTGGCTCAGGAGCTAGAACCGGATCTGGAACCGACATCTGGGGTTCCGACATCTGTGACTCTGCCTTCGGCGGCTCCGTGGATTCCATAGGCTGGGGCATAATAGGCTTCAAGAAATATGCCCCGCAGCAGACACATTCGGGCTCCCACGCCAGTTCGCCTCTAGAACAGTCACAGATAGTACTGAAACATTGGATACACGCTTCTCCTTCCACCTCGGTTGTCTTGAAGCCTAGCGGGAACTGGAACATGTCGACTCCTTGTCACAGGCTTCCTGAAGGCAGGGGCACATTAGCGCGAGGGCATCTATTCCTGGCAATTGACGGGGCACATACACGTTAGGGTGTAACCCCTTGTAGCCTATTTCATAATAATCCGCTTCTGCAACAGCGTCCTCCTCCTCTTCTGGCGGTTCTGTAGACTGCAGCAGTCTGGGTTTCAGGAACTGCACCTCACAGTCGGGACACTTGGGCCCTCGGGTCAATTCACCGACAGGGCAATCACAACCGCTCAGGCAGCAGTGCAGGCATCCTTCCCCATCTACCACTGTTGTCGTGAGCGCTAATGGTAACGTAGATAATCCATCAGCCCAGCCACCAGTCACATGACAGTCTTCTAATACACAGGAGAAGAGCAAATGTGTGGTGCTGCAAACAAAAGCCTTTTTTAGACAATTGACTTGATAGAAGAATCCTGGGGTGCAACCCCCCTATGGTTGAGTGACTGAATAAGTCCAGACAAAATGGGTGACAGCTGCTGATAAAGCTCCAATTGTGAACCGACTAGTGGACTAGGGTCCCCACAAACACTGCAGTAAGGGACCTCACATACATGTGAACCAACATATAATATCGGAATGGAGAGTATCCAGATAATATCCAGATGCTTAAAGTAAAGTAATTACTCACTCAGAGTCAGCTTGTCCTCCTTGTCATCACTGTAGATATGTCTTCATCCACTTGAGGGGGGTGTGCATCCGTTTTTTCATAGGTCCTGGAAGTATACAGATGGGGAAAAGCAGGCACCAGCAGCCACACAGGATCAACAAATGAGGATTGCTAAAGAGAGCTTGTTCCCATGCAAAAAGATTTAATGAATTCTACAAAAAGATAACAACAACATTGTGGGGTACTAGACACCCCACCAACGCGTTTTGAGCGCTAGCTCTTTATCAAGGTGATCTGTATACTTCTAATACACAGGGTCATATTACCATTGGCGAGCCCAACTTTGGGGCCCGTATGACTCCATATAGCCGAAGGTGTATTTTTCTGCATCCCGTACTTTCCTTAGGGGGAACAGAAATTGCTGATTGCTGTTCACTGTGCTCACTCACATTGTGGGGGCGGGGCTCTGGTTTTCCCGCCAGTCCCGGACAGGTTTCTGCGAAACATTTTGGTGCAGCCTGGCAGTCAGCCGCACATGTGCCATTTTGACTTGGCGGGAGCCGCCATTTTAGGTGGGACTCACTGTTAGCATCCCTTGCTGCAGGAGCCTCCATTTTGATCTCAGTCCTGTTATCTACACTAGGGCTCTCGGTGCATGCAGAAACTGCCAAGTCAGGGTAAATAAAGGGGCATCCATCGGTCGGACCCCCGAGCAGATTCAAGAATTGGTGGCCATCTTCCTCGCTTATGGCCTGGCCCACATACATCAGTACAGTACTCCATTGCAAGGTGACATCATACCTTCGCCCTCTGACCCACGTACAAGCTAGCCCAGGGAGTTTCTGCACATGCGCCTGGATGTCTAGCAAAGACACGCCAGCAGGGACTGCCCCCACGGCAACCACGTGGTTAGGAGTCGCGTTAACCTTCAAGGCCCATGTGTAGACCTCCTGGCTTGAGAGCACCCACATGGTGAAAAATTAAATTGACAATTTTGACAGAAAAATAGGACAGGGCCCCCCAGGTCTGAGATCTCAACAGCGCCTCCAAATGTAGCCCTTTTTCTGACGCTCTAAAGAGACTACTGGTCACTGCACACACCTGTGGCTCCAGGAGATCTGAGCCTCCGCTAGCTGGGAGCCTGGGGTAACACTTATTAGCGCAGCGCCTCCACTTACCCAGGATCCCCGTTATGTGAGATTCCCCTGGCAAGAAACATAACAACATACATATGATTGTAACTGGTTTTACTGTAACGCAATAATAACCTTTTGATAATGAACCGTGGCACTAACACATATCACATTACTTATACTATAACGCTAGTGGCTCGGCCACTCTCTCTTTAGGAGTACTGTCTCTGTCCCATCACCGCGTGCCCCCCACCATGTCCATGTATGGTAATCTATTTGTAAAGGCTCAGTCCTTTGGCCACTTCACTAGTGTCCCCAAAGAGTTATACCTAAGGTGGGATCAGCGCCTGTTGACCAGTGTTGGTGCACTTGATGTAAATACCTTTCGGTCATGGCGGTGACCGGTAACAACTTCAAAAAGGGTCAGACACATCTGACACGTGGCCTCCAGATATCACGGTCTCCAGCTGTCTGGTCCCAGATGACTGTAACCAGCACAACTTTGTGCTTTTGTCCCTTGCTGTTGCTCAGTAAGGGGATGACGTTCCTATCACTATAGGGCTTCCCTGCAGCACTGCAACCTACTGTGGCTTAGGGATTCCCCTAGGGGCCTGCAAGAAAAGCTATCCTATGCACGCGGGTCACTGACCCCCTGCACCCACCCTACCTGTTCCTTCCCCCTCCATATCCCTTCTCACTAGCTCCTCTCAATTAACTGCTGCAGCTGCACCGCTCACAACCCTGTGCCTTCTTGTCAGCGCACACAGCACTGCAGCTGTGTCACTGACAAGACTACACACATACACATACACC
This sequence comes from Ascaphus truei, assembly GCF_040206685.1. Taxonomy (NCBI): domain Eukaryota; kingdom Metazoa; phylum Chordata; class Amphibia; order Anura; family Ascaphidae; genus Ascaphus; species Ascaphus truei. The sequence continues at coordinate 76,096,604 of NC_134484.1, forward strand.
TAAGGGCAGGGTCCCTACCTTAGGGGCCTTCCCTCAGAACCTACCCACTAACCTAGTAGGGAGTGGGGCCTACCTGGGACCTGGGGATAACCTGACCTGGTGTAGGAGCCACTTGCTCCCTACACCCTTACTCCCCCTTCCTGCTCCTGCGCGCGCATCCGTAATGGTGGCCCCCACTAGCCGAGTGCGCCGCCGAGACTCCCAGGACTCGGAGTGCTCCCTGCTCCGGCCCCCACATTTTCTGTGTGCCGGCGGGTCCATTGCTGCCTGCAGCGGCACCCGCAACCGCTCGGCATGAGTGCAAGGGGGTCTCTGGGGCTGAAAAGAGACCGGGCTACAATTATTACTATTATTATACTGCTATAATATAGTAGATAATAGACACAGAAGAACCCAGGACACTGAAGCCAGGCCCCCGCCCAGGGAGGGGACACAGATCCTGTCTGGGGTCAGTCCAGGCAGTCACATTAAATGCTACAACTAGTTTAGTTTTATTAAGTAAGCATACACACTAGTACAGTACTAACAGCAGCCACCCAGTAAGCAATCCATGAACACAATGGCTTAGACCTGAGACTGCACCCCCAATTTATACTCCTCAAAACACATTTCTTACGATTTCTTTGCAAATTCGGATATTTGTACATCTGCATTCATTTATGAATTTCCAGTGATATTTTAAAAAAAATAGAATATGCCTTTTTGAGACTGGACGCCAAAAGAAACTGGTCAATTTCAACCTTGGCGAAAAATTCACCCACCTCTACTCATCCTAACATGCATGTTTGACCCAAATAAATGACTCAATTTTAGTTGAAAGGCCTTGTTGGATCAAGCGTTTACACCAATTTATTATTTAATATTAGAAAAATGGTAACAAATGGAATATCTGCTGTACAGCATTAATTGGGGGGGGGGGTTAGCAGTGTATAACAATGTAAATAAAGGACAGAGCAAGCTAAAATAAAGACATATCGTATATATTTTACATTCTTAGCAAGTAGATGTCAGCATATAACAATGTAAAACAAGTCAAAGTGTTCACAGGTGAGACAGCCTTTTTTCTGGATAGATATTTTACATTTCAAGCACGTGTAGAATGGTGAATATAGCCATGTTTATGTATGGTGAAGAAATAGTTCTGCATAGTGGGCAAAAATGAATATGAATGTTATTTTTTTTACTAGGACATTGCTTGTAAGATTTATAGTTGCACATTTGTATCTTATTGTTATCACATGTGGCTTATGATTGCAAAATAATTGCTTAGAACAAAGAACAAAAGAAAACACCTTTGATTCCCAATTTACCTGTAAATTCTAAAACGAACCGACAATCTTATTACGACAGAGATTAATTAAAGATCCCTCCAAAGCCTTTGGTTACCATGGAAACAAAACAAAGGTTTTTTTTTAATGTAGGAATACTTACAGTATACAGTAGTTGACAAATTTTTAAAACACCAATCACTTACATTTAATCTGCTGTTAGTTCACATTGGTTTTAAGTGAGACTCCCCCTTTAATTACCAACATAGTTTGTGATAGCTACATTATGTCTTTTATACTTCCTCGATTCCTTAGGCTGGGGCCATATAGGCTGGGGCCATGGTGCCTTCGCCAGTGCGGGGGCAAGCGGAGGCTGGTCAGTGAGCGGGCGCTTACCTGGCCATGGTGGAAGGGCCGTGGGGGGCGTGCCTAGGGGCGTCACGGAGCTGGTTCACCCTCATTGGGCGAACCGCTCACGTGACCGACCTGTCGCGCCAAGAAATCAGTTTGAACTGATTTCTTGCGCAACATGCGCCCCCTCCCGCTTATGCGCGCCCGCACGCCACATGGACGCGAACACTGCCTTAAGGCAGTCAGTTCGCTCAGCGTGCCGACGCCTCCACATGGTCTGCGGTACCACGGCCCCAGCCTTGCTCTTCTTTTTTAATTCAGCGAACATTCGTAGTTTGTTGTTGTATTTGTTCTTATGAATTCAAGCAACCAAAAAAGGTTAAAATAAAAATGTCTGTTTCTATGAAACTAGCTGTAACATTTTGTATGCCAATGTATCAATCCAATTGATGCTGTGTGTCAAGTCAATAAGAAACTATACTGGTGCATTTTTAGGAGCTTGGTAGGCAAGGCCTGTATGATTTAAGGAAACAAATAAATCAACAAAATAGCAATTGTACACATTTACTCCCAAATGCATATTGCGCTGTTAAAGGCATATTGTACATTTCTAGCCCATGCAAAATGTGGCTTTGTGTATGCTTAATAACGAACACACAATTCAATTAGCTTGTCCAAATCAGTAAGATTAAATCTTCAGTTGATGACATACCATTGAAAAACATTGTATCCCTTTATTTTTGTTAATCTTGTCACATTTTAGTCGTTTTTGTTAGCGCATATTCGCCATACTCCAAACCATATGGACATGCAGACATTCATGTGGTAATCTTCTGACTATAACCAAATTATGTATTGTGCTAAGATGAGAAAAATAGAGAGGAAGAATTAAACAACATAAGGTGTATCCTTCTGGACAACTAATTGTAAATCTGGGCACATTTGCTCGTCCTCCCAAGAGATGTTCGTGTCAGGATATATACAAATCATAAATATTTGCTTGGGGGAACATTATGAACAAAACAAAGGACAAACACAAAACACACACACCTAAATGGAAACACTCCCTATAGATCCAGACACGATTAATAATGGAGTTCCTCCACACTTCATACAATATACCGTACTATTATTCGCACACCCTTTGCTTCTTGGCTCCCTAAATATATTCTCTGCCACTGTAAAACAGATCCTCAAGATGGAAACACTGAGATTAATATCATGTTCGTGTGGATCCTCGCTTATATTAGAGAGAAACTGTGCTAAATATAGTGCAAGTGTATTGAAGTTTGCAGTATCCTTCAATTAATACTTTTTCAGGATAAATTTGGCTACTAGAACTTTCCACTACACTGGGCAACGTCAACAGTTACAGACATCACTAAAGCAGATGGGAGTGTATTTGTTAACATATTCCTGAAGTTGAGAGGGACATTATGGTAACCCGACTGCATGGGTGTGCCTGGTATGAAAATAAGCTAGTAGCTTCTTTATTAAATCTGAGGTAATAAACAGTTTACTGGTATATGATCTTTGTGCTCAGCTGTGTTGGAACACACAAGCATTGTTAGCAATTTGGTAATTTTATCAGATTAAACAGAAAAAAAGCACATTTACATTGCATGCAGAGGTTAACCATCCTAATTTGACTATCATATATCAGTAGGTGCAGTGCATTATTGTCAGAAACAATTATTTGAAATTGACCTAAGCAGTAACACAATATAACTCAGAATGTCAAAATAATTTCCTTTATTGTCCGAGTTAAATTGGATGTATTGCAATGTATTTAAATATTTAATATATAAGTATGAATGGCCTAGCTTGGGTTGGATTTGTAAAAAATTAAATAAAAACATGCTGAGTTATACTAAATAGCCAGTTGTTAAAGCTGCTGTAGATACACTGCATAAGAGGGAGAGGAGTGGGAGAGAGAGGGGGGGTGAGGGGGGAGAGGGAGTTTCAAGTGTAAGGCCGAGGACCCGCTGCCTCAATCAGCGCGCCCGCACTGCATGCAGGGGGCGCGTTGAGAGGCAATTGACTGCTATCTGCGGTCCGTAGGGAGCACACACACGTATCAGGCTGAGGCCCCGCTGCGACCTTGAGAAAGGGCATAGAGCCCAAAACGCGTATGTGGTTACTTGTTGGGGCTAGGGGGGACCTTTTGTCCAATCTTTTTATGGAATAAATAAATCTTTGCTTCTGCTGCCGTGAGCCTCCTCCTGGTTTTCTTGGCAGTGCACTGCCGTTTTTTCTCCTTTTCCTGCTCCTGTTACTGGTGGACTGCACGCTATTTATTCCTGCTGAAGAAAACTCCCCTGGATTCTGCAATTCAAAAGTGAGTTATACCTGAGGGTTGCCATACCCCTTCATTCTCACAATATGGGACATTTATTGTACTATTCTTTATTGGTGCCTGTGGCATTAAGTACTAGTCCCTTAAACCATATTAGGGTAACTTTATTGTGTTATACAGATTATTGGGAGCATCTCAAATGCAGATGTTACGAATACACTAAGGACTTGTCTTTCTGATACACTGGCGTTCTACACATCTGAACTTTTAATACATACTGTATACAATTAAAAATAATGCGAAAGTATCTCCCAAGAGCGGCAACATAGAGAATACATTAACATATTAAAATGTATCTGTGATGAATTAACCTAACTGAGTTAAAAAGTTATTCATTTATTAAGACAGAATGAAGTGAATAATAAAAGAAACCTTAATTATTAAAAAACACAAGATCTGAAGGTGATCAAACCACACTGTGCACTGATTTTAGCAGTGAGACTGAGTACTTAGTGGTAATGTAAGCAAGATGATAAGCAATGAATGAAGCCTGTATATTTATATTTGCAGAACAAAAGACTCCTGAGTTAGAGCTTGTTTTATAATGCAGATTGAAAATCCAAAATGCATTAATTCACATGTTGGCTTCTTCCAAGACCTATGCCAAACTAGGGGTACTTTACAGGAACAAATCCTCCCTAAGTCTCCTGGTCAGAAAGCGTATTGCGCAGCAGATGCTAATGCCAATTATTGACTATGGAGACATACTATATGGCTCGGCACCTCAAACCCACCTTAGCAAACTTGACACCCTCTACAATTCAATTAGTCGTTTTGTTCTCCAATGCAACTACAACACACATCACTGCGAAATGCTCAAAGAACTAGATTAGTCATCACTAGAGTCTAGGCGCAAAGTTCACCTTTGCTGTCTTGCCTTTAAATTCTTTATGGGCAAGCTACCCAGCTATCTTGGAAAGTTTAAGAATATGAAATCTTCCATACAAAGTCCATGAAAATGCTTTGATCTCAACAATTGTCATTAAGGCCATCCCACCAGTTTAAGTTCTTTCAAATCTAAGGCTGTCTCACATTTTAATCTGGTCTGTAACTGTTTCATAGGCCCATAATATATATTTTCTTTAACTGTGCATGCAATGTCTTGTATATAATGTATACCCAGTTCCTTTATGTATAGAAGGGATTTAATGCTGTAATCCTGTACAATCTATATAGACAAGATTGCACAGATCTCATCTAATAAGATGAAAATGTATAACATCCAGATAGTACCAAGAATATTCACCTACAAATAAAAAAATTGCTTGCTTGTCGAACCGCAGTTATAACTGTGTACTCCCTAGAGCAGCGGAGGTGGCACCCATTTTCTTCTAACCCAGTAGAGCGAAGTAGCCCATGTTCTGTTCATCTTTTACTTAATCTCACTAGGCCTCAGTAATTCATAGCCCTCGATACATATTATTACTTTGTGCTTGAAGTGCTTTCAGTGTTATGTAGCCCTGGTAAGATTAGGGGCTATATTTCTTTTCTCCTCCTGACATAATTCCTGTTAAGGGCAGGTTGCCAGGAGTTATCATGGGTTTCCCCCACTTCAAGCACTTGCCCTGAATGGTGGAGGTAGGTCACCTGACCCTGTGTCCAATCAAGAGACACAGGGGCGGTGCCTGCTGATATCATAAGGAGCAGGGCATTTCCTATTTAGAGTGAGTCAGACAGTGTGTGTCTATTTTAGTGAGTTAGTTAGAGTAGCGGTGCGCAAACTGGGGGGCGCAAGATTATGTAGGGGGGGCGCAGGCTGCGTGCGGGGAAACATGGGGGCGGGCAGAGCTGTGCACGGGCGGCCAGAAGCTCCGTGCAGAGGCTGCTTGCAGTTCTCTGCTGTCGTGCAGAGGGGGCGGGGCCTTGCTGCGGGGCCTTCCCTGCACACAGACAAGCCCTCCTCCTCCTGTCTGTTAGCCGCCCATTTTCAGCAGCACATGGGGGGACCTGAGCAGGCTTAGTTACTCCCTCCCCCCAGTGTGTGTGTGTGTGTGTGTGTGTGTGTGTGTGTGTGTGTGTGTGTGTGTGTGTGTGTGTGTGTGTGTGTGTGTGTGTGTGTATATATATATATATGTTTGTGTGTGTGTGTATATATATGTGTGTGTATGTGTGTGTGTGTGTATATATGTATATATATATATATAATATGTGTGTGTGTGTATATATGTATATATATATAATGTGTGTGTGTGTGTATATATGTATATATGTATATATATATATAATGTGTGTGTGTGTGTGTATATATGTGTGTGTGTGTTTGTGTATATATATATATATATATATATGTGTGTGTGTGTGTGTATGTGTGTGTGTGTGTGTATATATGTATATATATAATATGTGTGTGTGTGTATATATGTATATATATATATATATATATAGTGTGTGTGTGTGTGTGTGTGTGTGTGTGTGTGTGTGTGTGTGTAAATAGGGACTGCAGTGTGTGTTTGTTGGTTGTGATTGAGTGTGTGTGTTGTGATTGAGTGTGTGTGGGTGTTGTGATTGTGTGTTGGTTGTGATTATGTGTGTTGGTTGTGTGTGCTGTGACTGTGACTGTGTGTGTGTTGTGATTGAGTGTGTGCTGTGTTGGTTGCGATTGATTGAGTGGGTGCTGTGTGTGTGTGTGTGTGTGTGTGTGTGTGTGTGTGTGTGTGTGTGTGTGTGTGTGTGTGTGTGCTGCACCTGTTGGTTGTCTGTCTGTGTGTGTGTTGTGATTGAGCCTTTGTGTTGGTTGTGATTGAGTGTTGGTTGTGTGTGTTGTGATTGTGTGTGTGTGTGGGTGTTGTGAGTGAATGCAGCGGTGCACAAACTGAGGGGGGGGGCACCCCGGGCGCAAGATTATTTAGGCGGGGCGCTTGCGGCAAAACCTGGGTGCGCAGGCAAAAAAGATGTGCGCGCGCGGGCGGCCAAACAGAATAGTGCAGGTGGCGGCCACGTGATTCGGAGGTACGGGGGTGGAGCACACCCCAGCGCTGTGATGTCAAACACCCCTCCTTACGGTGTCTGCCCTACAATAGCGCTGTGTTCCTGCTCTCCTCCGCTGGCAACCTGCTTCGCTGCGATCCTCTGCAAGTGAGAGGGTAGGCTGCCACTATATCAATCATACTATGAATGTACAGAAATAATAAAAAAAAGTTTAAACACTTCCCCGCTCGTGCTTGCAAAATGATGCAGGACACCCTGCGCTATGCTTGGAGAGTTGGTGACGTCACCGCTCTCAGCAGCAGCGTTGACGCAGCCTAATTTTGCAAGAGCGAGCTGTTGAAGTATGTAAGTATTTAGGCTGCGCTTATAGTGCCGACGACGCGACATCGCCCGAAAACAAATGCATTGTCGCAGCTGCGTGCGCTTATAGTAAGCGTGCCGTGGCGACGCGATTTTTTTTAAGCAGGCAATATTTGATTTTTCAGGGGTGGTCGCCTCGTAACAGCCCCTGAACCAATCAATGGCCTGGTCGCTGCCGCCGCAAAGCGAAATACAACTTTCGCTAGCGTCACCGTCGCGGGCACTATACGTATGGCCTTAGACATATTTGTATTTACATTGTATAGCGTTTAATAAAGGATTTTTTTTATGTGATTTTGATTACATCAGGCAGGGGGGGCCCGAGAAATTTCATGGATAAAAAGGGGGGCTCGGCATAAAAAGTTTGCTCACCCCTGAGTTAGAGAGAGGAGGAGAGTGACCAGCCCTATGAGTAGAGCTGATAGGCGATAGTGAGGTGGACCAATACCTCTTACCCTGCTTAGGGGTAAGGGAAGAGCTAGCCCCACTCTGGATGGCCCTTGGGTCCTGAGTGGAGGCAGGGACCATCACAAAGGAGAACAGCTGGTGGCATAGTATATCAACTGTACCTGTCTGCTGCTGTGGGAGACTGAATAAAGGAGTCCGCTGTTTAAAGAGTACCTTGTGTGAGACTGGAATCTCTCATCCCTGGGAGGGGGATTTCTGTGGTAGGGATTCCACCCATATTCCTGGGGCTTACTACAGATGAGGTGCTGCACCATTGAAGAAGAACGAAGGCATCCATCCCAGTAACCTGTTCTGTTGTTCCCCCATGACATCGCGGGAGACTCAGGCCCTCCTGTTGCCAGCAGGTATGCACCACACAGAGACACGTAGCCAGACCCCAGAACACCTTAGGGGGCCTGATCTGCGATTGGGTGGGGGTCCATAGGTTACAGTTACAATCAACAAAATAGATATCCCTTGGAGGCAAGCTGTTAGTAGACAGTGTGCACTGTGACCCATCAGCTGGTTTAGCTTACACTGCTAGAGCTGTGGCCTAGAAAAGCAGTGGTTGTGGGGTCTAGTCCTGTTGGGTTATAGGTCAATCCAGTCATTAGGTTGGTGCCTTAGGCTTATTGTCAACTATATATAGTTGGTATAGAAACCTTTTTAGGAAGTTTGCGGTGGGACTCATTTAATGTATGTATGTATGTACAGTATGTCTTTATTTATATAGCGCCATTAATGTACATAGCGCTTCACAGCAGTAATACATGTGGTAATCGAATAAATAACAGATAATATAAATAACAGATCATGGGAATAAGTGCTTTAGACATAAACATAACATTAAGGAAGAGGAGTCCCTGCCCCGAGGAGCTTACAATCTAATTGGTAGGTAGGGAGAACGTACAGAGACAGTAGGAGGGAGTTCTGGTAAGTGCGTCTGCAGGGGGCCAAGCTTTATGTATCATGTGTTCAGAATGTTCACAGTGCTATTCGTATGCTTCTTTAAGCAAGTGTGTCTTAAGGTGAGTCTTAAAGGTGGATAGAGAGGGTGCTAGTCGGGTACTGAGGGGAAGGGCATTCCACAGGTGTGGGGCAGTCAGTGAAAAAGGTTTAAGGCGGGAGAGGGCTTTAGATAAAAAGGGGGTAGAAAGAAGATATCCTTGAGCAGAACGCAAGAGTCGGAATGGTGCATAACGAGAAATTAGGGCTGAGATGTAAGGAGGGGCAGAAGAGTGTAAAGCTTTAAAAGTGAGGAGAAGAATGGAGTGTGAGATGCGGGATTTGATTGGAAGCCAGGAGAGGGATTTCAGGAGGGGAGATGCTGAGACAGATCTAGGAAAGAGTAGAGTGATTCTGGCAGCAGCATTTAGGATAGATTGTAGGGGAGACAGGTGAGAGGCAGAAAGGCCGGACAGCAGGAGGTTACAGTAATCAAGACGGGAGAGAATGAGGGCCTGAGTCAGAGTTTTAGCAGTCGAGCAACACAGGAAAGGGCGTATCTTTGTTATATTGCGGAGGAAAAAGCGACAAGTTTTAGAAATGTTTTGAATGTGAGGGGCGAATGTGAGAGAGGAGTCGAGTGTGACCCCTAGGCAGCGTGCTTGGGCTACTGGGTGAATGATCGTAGTTCCAACAGTAATGTGGAAGGAGGTAGTAGGGCCAGGTTTGGGAGGAAGTATGAGGAGCTCTGTTTTAGCCATGTTGAGTTTAAGGGGACGGAGGGCCATCCAGGATGATATAGCAGAGAGACATTCAGAAACTTTGGTCTGTATAGCAGGTGTAAGGTCGGGTGTTGAAAAGTATATTTGTGTGTCGTCAGCATAGAGGTGATATTTAAACCCAAAAGATGTTATTAGGTCACCTAGAGAGAGTGTGTACAGAGAAAAGAGAACAGGTCCCAGGACAGAGCCCTGGGGTACCCCCACAGAGAGATCAATAGAGGAGGAGGAGGTGTTAGCAGAAGAGACACTGAAAGTACGATGGGAGAGGTAGGATGAGATCCAGGATAGAGCTTTGTTCCGAATACCAAGAGTATGGAGAATGTGAAGGAGAAGAGGGTGATCCACAGTATCAAATGCTGCAGAGAGGTCGAGTAATATGAGCAGAGTGTAGTGACCTCTGTCTTTGGCAGCATGGAGGTCATCAGTTATTTTACTGAGGGCTGTTTCCGTGGAGTGAGCAGCGCGGAAGCCAGATTGTAGAGGGTCTAGGAGAGAATAGGTGTTGAGAAAATGGAGCAAGCGAGAGAATACAAGACGTTCAAGGAGTTTAGAGGCAAAAGGCAGGAAGGAGACAGGTCGATAGTTAGAAAGACAGGTAGGGTCAAGCTTGCTGTTTTTGAGTAATGGTATGACTGTTGCATGTTTGAAGGAGGATGGAAAGGTTCCAGAGCAGAGGGAGGAGTTAAAAATGTGTGTGAGCGTAGGGATTATAGTAGGAGCAAGAGGTTTTAGGAGATGGGAGGGAATGGGGTCAAGAGGGCAAGTGGTAGAGGGAGAAGAGGTGATCAACAGCGACACATCCTCCTCTGAGACAGTGGAAAAAGAGTCAAGGAAGGCAGGAGGAGAGTTAGGAAGAGGTGTAGGATGGGAAGAAGAAACAGAGGGGATGTTCTGACGTATGGATTCCACCTTTTCCTTAAAATAGTCAGCAAAGTCCTGAGCGGAGATGGAGGAAGGAGAGGCAGCAGAGGGTGGTTTGAGTAGAGTATCAAAGACAGAGAACAGTCGGCGTGGGTTAGACTTGTGCATGTTGATTAGTGCAGAAAAATAGGCTTCTTTAGCTTGCGAGAGGGCAGAGTTGAAACAGGATAGCATAAATTTGTAGTGAAGGAAGTCTGCGAGAGTGTGAGACTTCCTCCAGAGGCGTTCAGAGGAACGAGTGGAGGAACGCAGCATGCATGTGTGGGAATTTAGCCAGGGTCTAGGGTTAGAAGGGCGAGTGCGGCAGAGAGAAAGTGGGGCATGTAGATCAAGAGAGGAGGACAAGACAGAGTTGTAGTTCCTGACCAGGTTGTCGGGGTCTGTAGCAGAGCTGAGAGAGGAGAGGGAGGAGCGTAAAGTGGACTCAAAGTCAGGTAAGTGAATAGAGAGCAGGTTTCTGCAGAACCGTGGTGTAGATGGAGGTGGAGAAGGGGAGAAGCGAGATAGAGAGAATGAGATGAGATGATGGTCAGAGAGAGGAAAAGGGGAAATGGAGAAATCGGAGAGAGAGAAGTTCTTAGTGAAAACCAGGTCTAAGTAATGGCCATCCTTGTGGGTGCTGGGTGCAGTCCACTGTTGAAGGCCAAAAGAAGAGGTTAGAGAAAGAAAGCGGGAAGCCCAAGGGAGAGAGGGGTCATCAATGTGGCAATTGAAGTCCCCAAGGAGAAGAACAGGGGAGTCTGAGGAGAGGAAGAAAGAGAGCCAGGATTCAAAGTGAGAGAGAAAGGCAGAAGGGGGATGAGTAGAGGTAGGTGGGCGATAGATGACCGCCACATGAACAGGGAGAGGAGAGAAAATCTGGACAGTGTGAGCCTCAAAGGAGGGAAAAGCAAGAGAGGGAGGAATAGGAAGGGTTCGGTAACGACAGAGAGAGGAGAGCAGGAGCCCCACGCCTCCACTCCTGCCATCAGTGCGCGGAGTGTGGGAGAAGGAAAGGCCACCATCGGAGAGGGCAGCTTCCAGAGCAGAGTCCGACTGAGTGAGCCAGGTCTCAGTTATAGCAAATAGGAGCAGAGAGTGAGAGAGAAAGAAGTCATGTACAGAGAGGAACTTGTTAGAAAGGGAGCGAGCATTCCAAAGAGCACAGGAGAAAGGGAGAGAGGAGGGAGGGTGGCAGGGGATGGGTATGAGGTTGGAGGGGTTGACACCAGAAGGAGTAGAAGTTGCATGTGGGAGGCGAGGACGAGAGCACGTTGAAATAAGACAGGGACCAGGATTGGGAGAGATATCCCCAGAAGCAAGGAGGAGAAGCACGGATAGAAAAAGGATGTGTGAGGATGATTTGTAGGGGTGTTTTTTAGTGCTGGGGATATAGCTGTGTGGTGTCAGAGGGCGCAGGTAAGAAAGGAGTTCATGTGAACTGAGAAGTGGTGAAGGAAGGAGAGATGGAGATATATGAATAGAGTTAGAGACATAATGAGGCTGGTAAAAAGGAGTGCATAATTTGAGAATATTGGAGATATACTTTGCATAGCCATTAGCATATCTCCAACCCAGGTACCTTAGCTATGTTCCTTTTTTAGCACAAGCATGTCTCCCTATTTTTTTGGTGGGATATTTGAGGAAACATATATACAACTGATGACACTTATTACATTTGAAAGTATCTCTCTCGCGTTCTTTTTTTTTTTTTTTTAACAATCTGGCAACGGATTTTTATCCGTGTTCAGATTCTTAAAGATCCATCCAGAAACGGATTGCTCTCTGTCTCTGAAGAAAAAAAAAATCTGATATTGCGGATTGGCCTTTTTGAGAGTTATCCGTGGACCAAAGGAACCGGACAATCCATGGTGGATCCAAATCTGCAAAAAAAATGTCCATCTCTAGGTGTGAGGGCGCAGTAAGTAACGAGCAGTTGTTAGCAGAGATAATTATTCTGGAAGTGATATGGGAGAGACAATTAAGAACTCCCCGGCTGAAAGAGAGGTATGACGCATTACCTTTAAGACCAGCGTGTATGTGTTGTGACAACCAGTTTGCAAGATACTATGATGCTGAAGAAAGGAATGCCAGCATAATTCCCTGCTTATTATCTCACAGAAGCCCCTCCAAGGCCAACACGTGCCTTGTCAAGGCCCATCAGTGGGCCGTCAGCAGCTCCTCAAAGAACTCCCACATGCCTTGTGAAGACCCCTCCGCTATCTGAAGATCCTCCTTGAACCTCAGGAATCCAGCACTCAAGGTAATATCCCCCTGGCGTGCCAAATAAACAGTAAATAACTGAGAAAAACTTTCCGCTCGCTCTTAGTTGTTTAAGATATTAGTTTACCTTCAAGCCTAAATCCTTGTTCATTCCTCAATTCCTTAGTCGGATGACCTCATTCAATTTGGAATAAATAACATTTACCCTTAAGACAACGCATAACAGTTATGAGCACTGAATTTGAAAATACAAGATAATAGTAATAATTGTTTGTTCTCTTATAGCAGGTGTGCACAAAGTTTCTCACATGTGCCCCCCCCCCCCCTGTCTCCTCTCGCCTCTGGCTCGCACCCCCCACCCCGCCCCCTATGGCTCCGGCGTCAAATGACATCGCGGCGGGGTCATGTAATGACTTAAGGGAAGCGCAGGGCCTCTGTAACAGCCCCCCCCCCCCCCCCCCAGATGGAGCACCCCTGTCTTATAGCACTGACAGTGTACGTACCACTGTGCATTGAATTTTTGCAGGCATGGGTGCCCACCCCATAGAGCTTACAATCTATTTTTTGGTGCCTGAAGCACAGGCAAAGTGACTTGCCCAAGATAAAGTGATTTATCATCTGACTGGTCTGTAAGAAGAACGAAATTAAGGTGTTTGAACCAGGCATTTGTAAAACTTGTTCTTAGAGTTTTGAATTGGAGCACTATTATGTGTATATACACCATCGTCTTTAGCTATATGATGCAGAGACTTTTATATCTTTTGACTCATTCCTTTCTTTGGAATGGGGTATTTGCCTTTTTCAACTTGTCTATTACCTGTTTCAATTGGCTCTTACTGTATGTGAGCTTATTAAGTTTCTCCTGCCGATCAGGGGTATTATGAGGATCATTTAGGATGTATTTAGTATATATTTACCGTATATATAGTTTGTGTATAGTGATGCCACGGTTTGTGTACACTCAATGTAATCTCCCCCTGGCTCCTGGTCCTATACTCCTTGCACTCCTATTTTTTCCCTGCAGAGTCTTAATTTAATCTATATGAGAGGTACTTTTTTTTCTAGTGTTTTTCTATGGATTGGGACTATGGTAACAGTTGAGTTTATTGTGCAGAATATTTTGTCTTTATATTTTTGTCAATTAGAGGGCGTCACTTTTGTATTAAGTGTGTTTTATTTTTTGCCTGTCTTAATAAACGTTTTGCTTTTTTTGGTATACCTGGAGTGCTTCTTTTGTAAATATATATATATATATATATATATATATATATATATATATATATATATATATATATATATATATATATATATATATATATATATATATATATATATATATATATATTTACAGACTACACAAAGAAAAAAACGCTCAGGAAACTGAAGTAGCTGGTACCTATAAGAATTAGAGAAATACTAACACCAGATACAAAAATACAAGGCGCTAGCTCTAATGGTGCTGTGAGGTACATAATATTTATATAGGAAAAAGAAAAAAGAACCTCCAACAAATATATATTTATATATATATATATATGGTATAGCCTATCCCATAGCCTCTTTGCATTCCCAGTTAAATCAGCCCCACACTGATGAGACCCATTAAGGTCGAAACAGCTGTCTGTGGGTGGTTTTCTGGGTATGCACCTTAACCCTGGCTGTGCTCAAAGCTGTGACCATGCAGCAAGCTTAAGCCTATAGGGAACCATGTTAAAAATGTTTTTTGAGGCAAAAAGTGACACTGGGTGCTCTTTTGCATGTCATTTCCCAGAATCCCTTGCTGCAGTGGAAGTGCTGTATGCTGGGTGATAATGGGGAAAGGCGGGGTTGCAGACCTGCCTAAGACATGCAAATGAGCATACAGCTGTATTTGCATATATATATATATATATATATATATATATATATAGATATATAGATATATAGATATATAGATATATATATATATAGATATATATATATATTCAGTATTATATATATCAGTATATATTCAGGATAGATAGATAGATATATATATATATATATATAGAGAGAGATCTATCTAACTATGTATATATCTATGTATATATATATATGGTCTATTATCTATTATATCTATATATATATATGGGAGGTCGGTGCTCACCACTACTAATACACTAAGAAATACTGTAAGTGATTAAATACTGAAAATATTAATAAATAATTCTAATAATAAAAGGTGATAACAGACCAAAGGCATATAACATTAAAAAACAAATGTGCCCAGTAAAAAAGGGGAATAATTCCTGTGATACAAAAATTACAAATTACCAACGTCAATATAAAAAGTATACATATAATTTGACCATGCTTTGCAAAATATAAAACAACTAGAACATGTATACAGTAAAAATTAAATTATGTAAATCAAAGGTAGCAAAGTTGGAAATGTTGCTTAAAATTAGGAAAAGTCTGTAGGAATAAGAAACCAGAGTGTGTTCCGGAGTCCAGGGCTGGTTCTCTAAAGGTCTGTGAAAGAGGTATTTAATTTACTATTCTGCTTGCCAGCATCTGATAGCACCCTTCCCATGGGACTAATCAGCTGGCTTACTGCCTGATGAGATAGGATTTTCAGCTAATTCATTGGACTGTCTTTTTGTGAATGGCTGGCCTTAGGGCAAGGCGAGTGGAGAGGATATTTCAAGCCCAAAAATTAATTAAGCTATATTCTCTATATTCATATATATTCAGAATGTTAGTAGTTAAAATAGGTAATTTAGTATTAAGTGAGAAATTATATTTAAAATGATAAGATGCCTCTACAAAGATAATAATAATAATAGCATGTTCTTGTATAGCGCTGCTAGTTTTACGTAGCGCTTTACAGTTCAGGCACAGGTCCCGGCCCCATGGAGCTTACAAACTATGTTTTTGGTGCCTGAGGAACAGGGAGATAAAGTGACTTGCCCAACTCAGTGTCAGTCAGTGTCTTTACTCACTGAGCCATGCCTTCTCCCTAAAAAGTTAAATCAGTCTGAAGACAGGCAGATGTAGACATGTTTTGTGTGGTTTAGCAACTTAGTATGTTTAATGTCTGCTGAGTTGAATAGTATATGATCAATAGTTTGGATTCAAGATTAGTTAAATAGTTTGTTAGTAGTAAAAGATAATACAATTAGAAAAAGGTCTTAAAAGATAAGTAACATTGGATTAACTATAGTTACTTAGTGATAGACAAAAGAGGTTCTTTTAAAGCACAGTAAATATAGCTAAATGAAGGAACATTGGTTTAAATATTGATGATTGACATTTTGGTCTGCGCCTTCAGGCGCCGGGATCCAAATTTCACCCGATCAGAGGGGGGAACTGGAGGAATGAGCTCTCCCCACTGGTCGAAAGTTGGATCCTGGCACTGGCAGGAGGGAGTACGGGGGCCCAGGACCGTTAGAGAGGTAGGTGTGGGGGGGAGGTGTGGGGGGGGAGTTGTGGGGGGGTTTGGTGTGTGCATTTGTGGTCTTACATTCTCAATGGGCTGCCTCCTGCTGTGTCGCTTTGACATGCAATGTGATGTCACATAACACCACAACGCTGCCGGAAGAGGGCTGCTGGTCAAGGTAAGTCCCCCTTTTTGTTTTGCAACAGGGTGGGCCCCTCTGCCAGCAGGCCGCCTTGGTCCCGCAAAGCCTAAGGCTGGCGCCGGCGGCCCGGGAACCAACTATAGTTTGTCACTGCAGTGATGTATTACTAACTATTACACTATCTAATTCCTCACCAGCAGCAATTCCATCAGCTGTTATACAGGTAAACATGAGGACTTTTCATGTGGGGACTTTATTTACCAACAGATCTCTTTGTTCACAGATGCATCAGACTCAATCTCACCCACCACAGCCTACATCTGCGTTGCCCCAAAGGCGCTTAGCCTGATGAGGCCCCCCAAAGAACTGCTCCCCTCTGCACAGGACCAGCGTGCTAAGGGTTAACATGTGCTTGTTCTTTGTTGAATCGGCAACCCCACCCACTGGAATGTTAATGAGCCAAGGGGACAAAGAAAAGATCTTTTTGTTCACAGATGCATCAGACTCAATCTCACCCACCACAGCCTACATCTGCATTGCCCCAAAGGCGCACAACCTTTGGCGCAGCCGATGGGCAGCCAAAGGGTGAGAGCCGTTTTCTGCCGTTCGCTGATGTTGGTTGATGTTAAAGCTGCTCTATTTCTATCTGAAACTCATAAGCCCTTTATCCCCTGTACCCAATTTTCCAACTCTATCTGTCCATGAAATGTCTGTGAATTCACTGTATAACCATGTTCTTTTAATGTAACCATGTATTTTTTTATAACTCTGTGCCCAGGACAAACTTGAAAACGAGAGGTAACTCTCAATGTATTACTTCCTGGTAAAACATTTTTATAAATAAAATAAAATATTATCTGCTTTGTGTAATGTTCCCTAAGTAGCTGAAGACCTCCACCTAGGATTTGCGTGATAACTGGACACCTCCACAGTTAAAATCATAATACATGGTACCTGTGACTATTACTTGCAATAACAGCATTAAAGTTTTTTTCTGTCAGTGAGCATTTACATTCGAACAGTTTTTTGTTATTATTTTTACCCTGCAGTGTGCGTTTCTCATTTTTTTCTAAATATATATCATGAGCTGTCTCTGCTCTGTTAGGTAACCTTTGTGGGTTGGGTATATACTGTAGTAAATTAGAGTGGCATACCACCATCTGAGCTTTACCAGTGTACAGGTCAATTTATTTCCAGCTCAGTTAAAAACCTTTAGGTTACCTGTGTGTGTTGGGTATATTGTATACTAGGTTGGCATAGAGATATCATCATCTGACCACTATACCATTCAATACATTATAGTTGGGTTACCACCATTGGATTACATGTGGTGTGTGTATATAGTTTGACATAGAGATACCACCATCTGACCTGACTCTTTTTTTCTAACACATGGAAACTTCTAAAATATTATATTTTTTCATTCTTTAAGCTTTTCAGTTATATTATTTAGGTTCCTATTTTTTTTTTCCTTCTAATTTTATGTTTAATGCTGTATGATGTCATTTTAGCATTTTCCTGCCTACTTTACTTTTTTCCCCATATTTCTTTTAGAAATCCAAAACCAAATGATTCACGTTTTGGTGAAAAACAAAATCTAAAACACATTTTTTTTTTTGTATCGAAACTACAACCAAAACTATAACATTACATTTCTTTTAGAACCAAAACAGCAGTGAAAGTGCCCTCACTTACTTGGTAGTTGGGTAATAAATTGCCTCGCACTAAGCAATGTGCATTATTTTATTTTAGCCTAATTGGTAGGAGCGCAGGAATCATTCTTTTTGTTTTTCTATATGTAAGGCCTATCTTTTTACCAACAGCAAACTTCTATAGGGAGGAGAGCAGTATTATGTACAGTTACTTGCTATCATGACAATGAATTTTAAATACCCCAGAAGCACAAACAGTAAAAAAAAAACTGAGGAAACCAAAGGAATGGGACAAATCGGGAAAAAAATAATATAATATTCTTTGCTCCCGTTTTGAAGCTGGGAGGCTATATAGTAAATAGCCCCCTAGACTTTATATGCAATTGTTTAATGATACCACTAGGTGGAACTCCTGTGCCTTAAAAAATGGATTTGCAGTATTTGTGATGCACCTCTTAACCTTTCTGTACAATTACACATAGATTTTTTTGTGTGTCTGGTTGTACTTCTTCCAGCTTCACATTTCAAAGCCAGTAACAAACCTCACACTGATCAGCCACAAAAGGTTGAAACAGCTGTCTGTGAGAATGTTTACTAGCTATGCACTTCTTTAACCCAGGCTGTGCTGAGAAACTTATGTAAAAAGGGTGCGGCCACGCTGCTGCTGCTGAGCGCACTTGGAGTGTTTACTTCAGTGAATGTGAATCTGCACGGGCACGCTCGTGCACAGGCAAGTATGCTCTCCCAAGCTCGGCGCTTAGGGAGACAAAGAAAATTGATTTTGAATGCGCTCAGCAGCAGTCAATGCACACAACCACGCACACACACAGCCATACACACACAAACACACATTACACAAAGGGTGACCAGATTTTCAAAATGAAAAACCGGGACACATGAAAAAATTATTTATAAAACAAATTACATCACGTGACGCACCCCGTTGCCATGACAACAAGACACTGACGTCAGGCGGTGACATGTTGCCATGACAATGTGGCATCATGTGATGCCTCGGCGCCATAATACGTCCCATTGTCATGTCAACTGGATGCTGCGTGACGTCATGGAGTGTCTCGTTGTTATGGCAATGTGCATTATGTGACGTCGCGCAGCCATGTTGATGGAATTTGGAGGGGAGGATACAGCCACACACACACAGAGACAGTGACACACAAACACAGTGACAGTGACACAGAGACACACACACAGTGACACACAGACAGTGACACACACACAGACAGACAGTAACACAGACACACACAGACAGTGACACACACACACAGACAGTGACAAACAGACAACAGACAGTGACACACACACAGACAGTGACACACACACAGTGACACACAGACAGTGACACACACACACACACACAGACAGACAGTGATACACACACACAGACAGACAGTGATACACACACACAGACAGTGACACACACACACAGACACAGTGACACACACACACACACACACACAGACACAGTGACACACACACACAGTGACACACACACAGACAGTGACTCACACAGACAGACAGACAGTGACACACACAGACAGACAGACAGTGACACACACACACACACACACAGACAGTGACACACACACACACAGTGACACACACACAGACAGACAGTGACACACACACAGACAGGCAGTGACACACACACCAACAGACAGTGACACACACACACACACACACAGTGACACACACACACACACAGTGACACACACACAAACAGTGACACCCACCCACACACATAGTAACACACACACAGTGACACACGCAGTGACAATCAGCCCACCTCTGCAAACACACACAAAAATAAGGCCTCTCCCCCCCTTGGGGTGGGTAAGGTGCCTGGGAGGGGGGTATAAGGGAGCATGTTGGTTACCTGGGGCCCGTGGATGGGCTGCTGGAGCAGCATAGGTAGCCAGTGTGTAGATGAGTCTGGCAGGCCCGCGGAGCCTAAAGGGAGGGACAGAGGGGCGGAACCTAAGGAAGGGGAGGACCCGGCATTACTGGAGGAGAGAAGGGAGGTGGGCAGTGCTGAGGGAAGGGCCCGGCTTGCAGCACATCGTCAAAACTCCGCCCCCCTCCCGGCATTCTCCAACAATCACAGCCGGCATTCTCCTGCTTTCTCCCAACCCCCCCCCCCCCCTCCGCCCACCCACTTGGGAGGGCAGCCAGCATCCTCCGCTCCCCGCAGCCCCAAAAGCCAGGACCCCAAGTAAAAATCGGGACATTTTGAGAATCAATTGAAAACTGGGACAGCACATAAAAAACCGGGACAGCACATGAAAAAACGGTACTGTCCCGGCTAAACCGGGACGACTGGTCACCCTAATTACGCACAGAAATAGCCCCGATCCACGCCCCCGCATACGCTTGCAAAATTATGCAGGACAGCATAGTCACCGCTCTCAAGCATGAGCGCGCTCATTGGCAGCATGGCCACAGCCATACAGCAGGCATATGATTACAGGGGTCATATTAAAATGTACGAGAAGCAAAAAGTGATACCCAGTCTGCTCATTTGTATGTCATTAACCATAATCCATGTTGTAGTGAAAGCACTGTATGCTAAGAGATAATGGGGAAAGGCAGGGTTGCAGACCGGTGTGAGACATGTGAATGTGCTCACAAGTGGTATTTTTTATTTGCTGTACAAATGTGAATTTTTAACACAGCTGAGGATATGTAATGCTGTAAAAGTGCAAGACGAGAGTCAGTAATGGCAATAAGGTGTTGCCTGAAATTCAACTACAGTAGAATAAGAGCAAAATAACTACCAGAGTTAAAAACGGCACTCATTGAAATATTGTTTAATTGTCCAATATTTTACATATAATGGCCTTTATCAAGAAATCCTCAACACAAAACATAAAACAAACTTTCTTATAATAGTTCTACAATAAAAGGGTGCCCTGAGTACACCATGTGCTGAATGTAATGATGTCTTAGATTGTAAGCTCTCCGGAGCAGGGATTTCCTTGCCTATTGTCTGATCTTATTTGTGGAACTTGTATTATAATTCCCTGTACTGTATTGTCTCTCCTGCAAAACACTAAGTACAACTGTAGGTGCTATATAAATAAAGATATACATACATAGATACTGTACAGTACATGTCAGAAGTTATCACCATGCCAAAAGTGTACAACCAATCAGACCAGCTAGATTCACAGAAACCTTAATAATAATAATAAAGAATCAGATGCACTGGTGTCCACATCCATAAACAACACACATGCAGACTGCTGTGACACAAAGAAATACATAGAAATATATGTAACGGTTATTGACCCCCCACCCAATCTCACATTGGCCCCTGTGGTCTACTGGCCCCATTATATGTCTGTATGTCGTGTGGTGCACCTGCTGGCTTACAGGACTCCTGAGTCTCCCACTGGGTTGGTATGGGGATATCAGCATGACAGGCATCTGAGGTAGTGTGTTCTGAGCCTTACTCACATACGATGGAGCGCCTCCACCCCATCAGGATCTCTGCGGCTGCAGGGAGAAGTGTCTGATGGGGACCTCCGTCTGGGTGCCTCCTTCTGTGTAATAACTTCACTCTCACACAGCAAGGATCTTGTGAAACTGGGCATCTTTATTGCACGTTCAGGGAGACTGCCCCTCATGGTTGTCGTTCTAGCCGCTCATTTTGGTGAAGTGCTTCTCTCTCGGAAAGTTCCTTCTCTCCTAATAGAGTGGGATCACCTCTCCCCTAAGGGATATCACCATCTGTGTCAGGTCCCTGATCACAGTGTGGAAGCACTTGGGTACTTGAATCCGACAGCCTTGAACTTGAAACCCAGACTGTTCACTCAGTCATAACTCAACCACTAACTTTTGGCAGTGCTGTGTCTTATATAGACTCAGAAAACAGCCACACCTCTTGTGTCACTAACAGTGGACACAGAGCATGTTACCACTCCCCTTGTGTACATATGACACCTCACCAGGGTATGAGGGCAAACCTCCATGATTGTTGCTGGCAACCCTGCATACTTGATAAACAAAAATTGTGAGGCGCTACTTGTGAAGGTGAAAATATATATATGAATCTCAAATATTGTGATAATTTAATAGAGTGCTCAAATATTAAGAAAAATGGCAAACTTTGCTGCTCAACCCTCTTAGGAGAAGATCCAGTTTTCTCCTATTTAGAATGGTGTGGAGAAACTTGTGGGGAGCGCAGGTATCACCATAAACATGTAAGGGAAAGAATATCAAAATAGTGCAATATGTCTAAATGAATACAGCAATCTGAGCAGGAATCATGAATGGGAACTCACATTATCCCAGTGGTATTACAGCCTGTATTTGGCAATGGATGTGGTGGGTAGATTCAGCAATGTGCAGGGGGGTCTTGCTTGTACACACTCCCAGATGATAGCAGGACGAACCCTCAATGGAAATGGAAATAAAGACAATTCTAGTGCAACACTGTATGTTCACTATGGATATATTGAAAAGGCAATAAGTATTGCACTTACATGATCAACATGTGCTTAGACACATAACAATTGATGCGCAGCATAGGTGTACTCCATCCACCCCCCTCCTGAGGTAACGCAACACAATACTTATTGCCTTTTCAATATATCCATAGTGAACATACAGTGTTGCACTAGAATTGTCTTTATTTCCATTTCCATTGAGGGTTCATCCTGCTATCATCTGGGAGTGTGTACAAGCAAGACCCCCCTGCACATTGCTGAATCTACCCACCACATCCATTGCCAAATACAGGCTGTAATACCACTGGGATAATGTGAGTTCCCATTCATGATTCCTGCTCAGATTGCTGTATTCATTTAGACATATTGCACTATTTTGATATTCTTTCCCTTACATGTTTATGGTGATACCTGCGCTCCCCACAAGTTTCTCCACACAACCCTGCATACTTACCAGGTTTACTGCCAGCATGAGAAGGAGCTGTATACCATTTTTATACATGGCTACATTTATATGGCCTGTCCCCATACTGTATATCTTTGAAGTTACCTAAAATGTTAGAAAAAGCAAAAATACCATCATAAAATGGTAGCCTCTTAAAATATAGGACACTTACAAATAGCAGTGTGTAAAACACATGTAGCAAAATTAATTTTAACTCGGTGGTGTTTTAGTCATCTGACCTCCAGGCAAGTATTGACAGCTGTTTATTTGCCATATACGGTATTAAGGTGTTTCATTTTTATGGTGGCATTTTTGCATTTTGGGTACAATTCAAGAAAGCAAAGCACTTAAAACTGTAGATGAAGGGTGACATGACAAGAGGCGAAAAAAAAGCCCTTGTACAGGAAGCTAGTGTTAGTGAAGGGTTAAGTGTTGAAGAAGGGCAAGTCAGGATGAGTGGGCTTGTTTCGGAGCATACTGAAGGGGAGGCTTAGGAAGGCTTATCCTCTTGCAATGGTTACATCATGGCCAGGAACAGAAAGGATGGCTCCTAAGAGGCAGACCAGGTCTGCTGGTGTTGCTTATGGGGAGAGTGTCATGATTCCCTCCCACAGTACTCCTCATTGACCTGTAGGGGCACAAATAGGAGTTAGGTTCTGCCTGTGGCCAGTCAGAACTAGAATAGTTAATGATGCCAGCTGCTATCCTAGGTTGTCTATAAACCGCCACCCATCCTGTTTGGTCTTTGCTTGTCATGACAAGGGAGGCGCGAGATTCCCCTATTTCCCCTTTTCCATTAACCACATGAAAACTTTAAAAAATTAGCGTATTGGTCTTTTTTTGTTATTAGGTTTCCACATGTTAAAAAATAACTTGACCCCTTGAAAGCCATAGTGGCCATTAAGGCATACAGTATGCATGCCTTTAAGGCCACCAATGCTACCCATTGTATAACATGGCAGTACAACCACTTTGACTTTTAACTTATGCTGTATAAAAGTTGAGTTATATTGTTCATGCAACTGTATATTTTCCATTATATAAGTGTTGTGTTATGAGTACTGTGTGAATATGTTTTCTCATGCGGAGACGGTTAGATCTTTGCTAGGGGGGGAGTTTGAAATAGAAAACTAAAAACTAAAAAGAAGTTTATGCACATGAACTTTTTTGATCCAGTCATGAATCCTCCACTAGACCACTGTTCTAACCCCAAACTTTCATTTCTTACAGGAGTGCTGCACAGCAAAAGCAAAACAAAAAAAGTTGTCGACAACAAAATAAAGGAAAGGAGAAGGTTTAAAGGGTACTCATAGACACAGAGGTTCCATCCCCCTCCAAAGTCTAAATATATAAAAACAGAAAGTGTAAGCACACCTTATGATGCATTTACAAAGCAGATATATTGATTCTTGTACTTCCCATAAAGTAAATAGCTAAAAGGAAAATATCATCGTTGTAGAGGTAAAAGTTGTTAACTACGTTCTTTGATTACTGAGGAAAATGCGATTAAATGTTCTTTTTGACATTATTACAAAATCATACTTAATGAGTTTTATGTTTTGGTAACTCTTAACAACAGCATGACTAAATAGGCACTTAAAGAGTTTTGCAACAGAAATAAAGAAATTCCAAGTCAGGAAGAGCATTTAGTGAGTTTTTCACATACAGTAAATGCACTTAATGATGTTTACTTAAACAACGACAATATACAATCTTTCCTTGCAAGATAATCTTATTCATGCAGTTTTACAAGCAGTATGTTAAGAGAGATAAGCACTCTTATCCAGGGTATAGAACCCCAAAATAAAATCCAAAGGTCTATTAAGGTACTGTTATACATACAGTCCATAAAGTCCATAATGTTTCTGGTCCTTGATCCTTCTTCAAATAACTTGGTGATGCCAGGTGTCCCAACCTTTAGGAACATAGATTAGGAAGGGTGCTAATCCCTGCAGAACAAGTTTATGAAAGCGAAACGACCTTCAGCAGAATGCATCTTCTTGACACTTCATCATCGGGTAGCAGAGAAGTCTTTAATGATCAGTATATTAAAGGTGCAGTTCCCCTACCCCCCACTTTTTGGTTGACATATATTGGAAGCAGGGGGTCCCCAAAGCTGAATTGCACTCTTTTCAGCTCCGGCGCCCACCTGGTTCCTGAGGTACTTACCACTAAAGGTAGAACAGGGGTGTCCCCTCCATGGGAAACAAAATGGCCAATAGGAAGCCGCTGCATTATCTGTCATGGCTTCCTATTGGCCCACGTGACATGAGGGATTTAAATAACTAGGAAGCACCTGTGGCACTTTCTCTGGTATGTATCTCGTAAGGGGTCCCAGGAGCAGAAATGAACACTGTTCAGCTCTGGGGAGCCCCTGCTTCCCTTCAATCTTAACACACATTTTTTATTTATTTTTATATGGTGGGCAGCAGGGAAACTGCTTTTTTAGAACGATAGAATAACCAATATCAGACCAAAATACAATTTTTTTCTCAATCTCATGATAGTATCCAATGCTTCTAGACATGTGTTGAGTCAAGTGACTCGAGGCTTAATCCGCGGTTCTAAAAGATAAATAAAAATATATAAACAAAACAAAAAAGTAATATGTTATGTATTAAATACAAAAATGTAAAGAATAAATGTTTTTTTTTTAATTGTTACACTGAAACTTCTTGGAGTTAACTTTGTTTAAGCAACATTAATAATAAAAAAAAATTCAATTAGCCCAAGGAAATTATATATTGATTTATTTACACTCCTTCTACAATGTAGTTTGATTCCTCATTTTGTGGTTACAGATGTTTTTTAAGTATAAATAATATGAGTATAGCATTTTCAGAACTGTCAACATTCTATTTAAAATAATATTTTCTTAAATATTGTAACTGTTTTTGAAATTGTAAAAGTTTTTCCATTTTTAGTGACAATTTTGATCTATCACTTGCATTGCAATTTTATCTGGCAGACGCTTCAGGTGTCCAATTTAAACATGGTACATTCCACAATGCCAAGTGAACAAACAGTCACATACAATGCCAAGTGAACAAACAGAACAAACATTGCATAATGTACTGTAGCATAATTCAACTGCAATGGTCCTGACTGACATCTGTCATACCTCTCCACTATGGATCTTCATGGGCCCAACACATTTTTAGACCAGCCACAAACTGAATGGAAGCAGCCCTGTAGTGTCTGACATGGTTCAGGATATAGAAGAAGGGCAGGAACTTTCTGGTATTTGTTCCCTTTGGCTCCTGCTTCAAATTATACATAGTACAATAACCGAGAGTGCCCTCAATAGTAAACAACATGTTAGAGCCGGGTTCTAAAACTTCTCCGTATGATGGACCACTTCAATCATAATAAATGTGTTGAAGGCCAAATTAATTAATAAGCTTTATTTATATGGATGTAGTTACTTATGTAAAAATACAAAATCAGGTCTTAAAAACAGTGAATGTAAAGTCATAGGTGCTTGTGTATCAGGGTAATGCCAGTGCAATTCATGGACATAAACATGGCTTCAGATGTATTAATGATTTTCTTTCATTCTTACATCTAATGCAGTTTTTAGGTCAGACTTGCACCAATTTTGCCTCTTGATGGACAGTAGGATTAAGTTGCCTGAAGACCACATCTAAAGTCTTTGGGGACTACTGTACAAATGGATCAGTGATCACAGTTTGAGAGCACATGAGGTAGAGATCTACCAATAAGTTAACGTGACCAAAAATTAGTCTGTTCCCCTAATTATTATTTAGTAAATGAGTGCCTAGCAATAAGTGGGAATGGCCACAATTTGTAAAGTTCCCTATCAATTTGTGTTTGCGAAGTGACAATGCCAGATAATAATCAACTGCTTTGAGTAAGTAAACGTGACGATAAGCACCAAACTATTTTTCCTGTCCCTATGAGCAAGTATATGGGGACAATGGACCATATTTACTAAGCAGTGCCTTTTCAAGTTTGCCCATGATGCCAAATCTAAGGCTGTCTCACATTTTAATCTGGTCTGTTACTGTTACATACGCCCATAATATATATTTTCTTTAACTGTGCACGCAATGTCTTGTATATAATGTATACCCTGTTCATTTATGTAACTGTATTTGTAACCATGTATTTATATTACTCTGTGCCCAGGACATACTTGAAAACGAGAGGTAACTCTCAATGTATTACTTCCTGGTAAAATATTTTATAAATAAATAAAAATAAATAAACAGTATGCTTTGCATGGACATATGCCTGTGTGCCTTTATTGCATAAGGTAAAGATGTCACGGATTGGCATATTGTTCTGCTGAAGTTTTTATTTTATTTATTATTTCTGTTGGGTGTTTTTTTTTTTTTTTTTTTTTAACCCCATGAATTTAGGACCAATTGTGGCCCAGAAGATTTATCATTTTTTTCTAGTTTAGTTCCAGGGGGTTCATGGAGACTCTGAATATGGAGAGTGTGGTCAATTTGAACTTTTATTTACTTCCAGCAACATTGGGGCCAACTGGGCCCTCCTTGTAGGGTTCTAGTAGAACCACATGGTACTAAAGTGTTTAAAACGTAATTTATTATGTAGCATTCTTCTGAAACTGCAATACTCTGGTCCCTGAAGCAGGGAACAAGATAGACACTCACCTTTTTTAATTGCATGGTTCTAAGAGCGGTGTTGACTGTATCAAAAAAAGTTTGATATTTAGGTCTGATTCCACTGTACTGAAGACCTTGTACTAAGGAAACTAAAAAAAAAAAAAAAACAGTTACCATTATATAGAGACAATAGTAAAATATATAATTTTATATAATGGCTTTAACCTACCATTACAGCATGTTAATAGAACAACAGCACCACTGTTTTTTAATTCGAAGTAAATCTGCAGAAGGAAATACAAATGGCTTATTTTCAATATGAAAACCTCTGTTTAACCAAAGGAAAGAAAAAAAAACCCTGAGTTTTAATTGTCTAATATTTTTAAGAAATATGTTCCAACTTTTTCAGTCTAGGGTGGCACTAATGGTGCTAATGCTACATGCGTGCACTTTTTTGTTATCAGCATGACTTCAGCTAATGCATGGCTCCAAATCTGGTCTTGATCTTGTGTAAAGAGCCGTACAATAATTGAAGATTTGTTCAAATGAAGCGTCCTAACACCTGCCCCTCTCCAAGGCCCACCAGGGTTTGCCTAGACTTAAAAACTCTCCTCTCTATCTCCAACACCTACTCTCACACCCCCAGTCGCTCCCACTGCCACACCCCACAAATACCAACTCGCATATCTTCAGAAACACCAACAGACCCAAGCAACAGCCACTTCCACTCCCACTCTCTCGTTCCTCTCTCTCAGGCCCAGATGCACCAAGTTCTATTAAATCACGGCAAATAATGTCAGGTTACCTAAATTAGTAACGTAAGTTATTTTCTCTTAGTTTAGCGCATATCTATTTAGCGCAAAGGTATATATGCAAAAAACAACGGCCATCGTTTAACATCAGGTTAAATTAGCACTCCAAGGTGTTAGGGGACCCTATATAATCATTAAAAACACTTGAGACCCGTGAATGGAATGCAGCTTTAACATCACATTAAGGGTTTTAAAAGACCTTTGTGGATCTGAGTCCATTTTACAGTACGTACAATATCTGGTAATAGATCAAACTGAAGTGAATCTTCAGTTTGCATAGATGTTAATTAGAGAGGAAATTGGAAGAAATGGGAAAATGAGTCCAAATCTGTTTACCAGAATTTCCCAGATTTTTTTTTAGACCAAATCCTTCTGCAGATTGGGTACAAAAAATCCGTGCACATCATTCAAAATCCGCCATTGGATAGAATATGGAAGGATTCTTAAGAATCCGATCTGCGGATTCCACAATCTGTTACCGGATTGTTAAAAATCCACACAAGGATTCATCTGCGAAGAGATAAAGAGATAACCCACCCACCCCCCCCCTAACACACACACACACACACCTTTTTGAGACTGATCCATGGAAATCCATGGACCAAAGGAACCGGACGATCCAAAGGCGGATCCAAATCCTCAAAAAAATATCACCCATCTCTAGAACCTGGCAATAGTATAAGATTACTTACTTGATTGATTTAAATACCTTTGCGAGCATAGTGACTCCTGTAAAGTCACTAAAAGTAATTCCACTGCAGTCTAAAATCACGGTGTTGCTTTCAATGCTGCGAGACTGAGAAATTGAGTCCTCACCTGAGGATTGCAATAATATGTAGTTTTAATGATATACCATGGTGCATTAAGGGTTTAAAGCAGCAATCCTGTCTACCCATTTCTTTATTTTTAACTATTATTATTTTTTTAAAGAATTTGATCGGGCCTACGCTGCAGCTGAACCCCGTTATCTTTAGCTCAGGGGATCCCCGGTTTCACAAACTCTTACAGGTTTAGTTGTCAGTGTTTTCCTCCCTTTTAGGGCAATATTAATAGGCACTAAACCTCGCAGGTCCCACAGGCCAATAGTAACGTGGATGACGTTGTGGTTTTCTATTTGACAGTTATTTACATGTTCATGAGGGAACCCCGTTAGTTAAACTGCTGGGTATTTCAGAGACATCTTTTACGAGAACTCCTCTAACAGGCACTCCCCCCCTCCACCCCACCCCCCACCCCCAACCCACATTTTATAAGCTGACCAAATAGTGTGTTGATACTTAAATATTAGTATTGTATTACATTGTATGTCTTTATTTATATAGCGCCATTAATGTACATAGCGCTTCACAGCAGTAATACATGTGGTAATCAAATAAATAACAGATAATATAAATAACAGATCATGGGATTAAGTGCTTTAGACATTAAGGAAGAGGAGTACCTGCTCCGAGGAGCTTACAGTCTAATTGGTAGGTAGGGAGAACGTACAGAGACAGTAGGAGGGAGTTCTGGTAAGTGCGTCTGCAGGGGGACAAGCTTTATGTATCATGTGTTCAGAATAGCCACAGTGCTATTCATATGCTTCTTTAAGCAAGTGTGTCTTAAGGTGGGTCTTAAAGGTGGATAGAGAGGGTGCTAGTCAGGTACTGAGGGGAAGGGCATTCCAGAGGTGAGGGGCAGTCAATGAAAAAGGTTTAAGGCGGGAGAGGGCTTTAGATACAAAGGGGGAAGAAAGAAGACATCCTTGAGAAGAACGCAAGAGTCTGGATGGTGCATAACGAGAAATTAGGGCTGAGATGTAAGGAGGGGCAGAAGAGTGTAAAGCTTTAAAAGTGAGGAGAAGAATGGAGTGTGAGATGCGGGATTTGATCTGAAGCCAGGAGAGGGATTTCATGAGGGGAGATGCTGAGACAGATCTAGGAAAGAGTAGAGTGATTCTGGCAGCAGCGTTAAGGATAGATTGTAGGGGAGACAGGTGAGAGGCAGGAAGGCCGGACAGCAGGAGGTTACAGTAATCAAGACGGGAGAGAATTAGGGCCTGAGTCAGAGTTTTAGCAGTCGAGCAACAGAGGAAAGGGCGTATCTTTGTTATATTGCGGAGGAAAAAGCGACAGGTTTTAGAAATGTTTTGAATGTGAGGGGCAAATGTGAGAGAGGAGTCGAGTGTGACCCCAAGGCAGCGTGCTTGGGCTACTGGGTGAATGATCGTAGTTCCAACAGTAATGTGGAAGGAGGTAGTAGGGCCAGGTTTGGGAGGAAGTATGAGGAGCTCTGTTTTAGCCATGTTGAGTTTAAGGCGGCGGAGGGGCATCCAGGATGATATAGCAGAGAGACATTCAGAAACTTTTGTTTGTACAGCAGGTGTAAGGTCGGGTGTTGAAATGTATATTTGTGTGTCGTCAGCATAGAGGTGATAATTAAACCCAAAAGATGTTATTAGGTCACCTAGAGAGAGTGTATACAGAGAAAAGAGAAGAGGTCCCAGGACAGAGCCCTGGGGTACCCCCACAGAGAGATCAATAGAGGAGGAGGAGGTGTTAGCAGAAGAGACACTGAAAGTACGATGGGAGAGGTAGGATGAGATCCAGGATAGATCTTTCTTCCGAATGCCAAGAGTATGGAGAATGTGAAGGAGAAGAGGGTGGTCCACGGTGTCAAATGCTGCAGAGAGGTCGAGTAATATGAGCAGAGTGTAATGACCTCTGTCTTTGGCAGCATGGAGGTCGTCAGTTATTTTAGTGAGGGCTGTTTCCGTGGAGTGAGCAGTGCGGAAGCCAGATTGTAGAGGGTCTAGGAGAGAATAGGTGTTGTGAAAATGGAGCAAGCCATAAAAAATTATATTTGGAAGTATAATTTTGTGTGCCATCTTTTTCCTTCATGTTCTGGAAGACATTTTTTTCTTTGCCATTTATATGCCAAAATATTAGTGCCAAACATATTTGGTATTTGGTACACAAATGTCAGTGATATTCTGGATGGTAGTAAGATAAAGTCAGATAAATAAGTAGCACATAATGTACATGAGCATTTTAGCAGCATATAGCAGTTTGTACGCCTACTATATGTATGTTTGAAGAATAAAAGAGACGTGCGTCAAATAGGCCAAAAAAATGAATGTATCAGCAAACAAGTGAAAAAATAGTAAAATATGGGTAAAGCACCTAAAAATCGTATTTAAGAAAAAAATGCACATAAGTAATACAAATGTTCAATCGGATGAATAAATATAAATCTGTACAAACATAATAATATATAAAAAGTGCAAAAAGCGGGCAGAAAAGCTGTGATAATAAAACAATAACTCCACTATGAGGGGTACAAAGTAAACAAATATTGTCCAAATCTAAATTCTTCAGATACAGGGCAATAGTGAAGTCTGACTGCTTCTCAAATGGAAGTGTTGTTTAGCGCATATGTGCTAATCACCTTCTGGACAGGAGTAGACATGACCCAGCACTCTCTGTGTTATGCTACAACATGCTATAGCTTGGAACAATTTCCAACAGCCCCAACACTTTTCATGGATATGTCACTTCATCAGGGGTCAGCAACTGTACAATCCTATAGCAATGTATACTTATATATATAGTTCTATTAAGTTCTTTTTAGGTCAAAACATATTTCAAATATTGTCTGTCTGTCTACAAAGCATCCCCTGCTGTGTCATAATTTAATTCAGCTTTCACACATGGGCAAGACAACACCCAATCTTAGAAAACCATTTGCTTTAACGTCCCTCACATGTGCTAATTAAGTTGGTTGGGCCAGCCAGGTGACTTTGTAAAAGTATATAAGTAAACTCACAGCAGCCATAGCTGCCTGCAGCCATGCTCTTAAGCAGAAATGCTTTTAAGTAGGGATGAAGTTTAAAAAGGAAGTTCAAAAAGACGTGGAAAAGTGGACAACACCTACTGCTTCTGATTCCTGCATTTGATCTACGCTGGAAAGGAGGATATCATCCCATAATACACATCTCCGCACTTAATGCTTGCAGTGATGCCACCTTTACTTTTATATTTGCTGTGACCTCACTTCTTTTCAAATTATGCACTTCCTTCCACCAGCCTCCCTATGTCTCTAACTCTATTCATATACTGTATCTTCATCTCTCCTTCCTTCCCCACTTCTCAGTTCACATGAACTCCTTTCTTACTTGCGCCCTCTGACAACCCACAGCTATACCCCCTGCACTAAAACACACCCCTACAAATCCTCCTCACACATTCTCTTTCTATCCATGCTTCTCCTCCTCGCTTCTGGGGATATCTCTCCCAATCCTGGTCCCTTCCTTATTTCTACTTGCTCATGTCCTCGCCTCCCACATGCAACTTCTACTCCTTCTGGTGTCAACCCCTCCAACCTCATACCCATCCCCTGCCACCCTCCCTCC
The DNA here is from genome assembly GCF_040206685.1 of Ascaphus truei. Taxonomy (NCBI): domain Eukaryota; kingdom Metazoa; phylum Chordata; class Amphibia; order Anura; family Ascaphidae; genus Ascaphus; species Ascaphus truei. The sequence continues at coordinate 76,129,060 of NC_134484.1, forward strand.
CCTCTCCCTTTCTCCTGTGCCCTTTGAAATGCTCGCTCCCTCTCCAACAAGTTCCTCTCTGTGCATGACTTCTTTTTCTTTCACTCTCTGTTCCTATTTGCTATAACTGAGACCTGGCTCACTCAGTCTGACTCTGCTCTGGAAGCTACCCTCTCCTATGGTGGCCTTTCCTTCTCCCACACTCCGCGCACTGATTGCAGGGGTGGAGGCGTGGGGCTCCTGCTCTCCTCTCTCTGCCGTTACCGAACCCTTCCTATTCCTCCCTCTCTTGCTTTTCCCTCCTTTGAGGTTCACACAGTCCAGATCTTCTCTCCTCTCCCTTTCCACGTGGCAATCATCTATCGCCCACCTACCGCTACTCATCCCCCTTCTGCCTTTCTCTCTCATTTTGAATCCTGGCTCTCTTTCTTTATCTCCACAGACTTCCCTGTTCTTCTCCTTGGGGACTTCAATTGCCACATTGATGACGCCTCTCTCCCTTGGGCTTCCCGCTTTCTTTCTCTAACCTCTTCTTTTGGCCTTCAACAGTGGACTGAAGCCAGAACCCACAGGGATGGTCCCTACCTAGACCTGGTTTTCACTAAAAACTTCTCTCTCTCCGATTTCTCCATTTCCCCTTTTCTTCTCTCTGACCATCATCTCATCTCATTATCTCTCTCTCGCTTCTCTCCATCTCCATCTCCATCTAGCCCTCGTTTTTGCAGAAACCTGTGCTCTATTAACCTACCAGCTTTTGATTCCACTTTACGCTCCTCCCTCTCCTCTCTCAGTTCTGCTTCAGACCCTGACAACCTGGTCAGGAACTACAACTCTGCCTTATCTTCCTCTCTTGATCTTCATGCCCCGCTTTCTCTCTGTCGTCCTCGCCCTCCTAACCCCAGACCCTGGCTAAACTCCCACGCACGCATGCTGGGTTCCTCCACTCGTTCCTATGAACGCCTCTGGAGGAAATCTCATACGCTCGCAGACTTCATTCACTACAAATTTATGCTGTCCTGTTTCAACTCTGCCCTCTCTCAGGCTAAACAACCCTACTTTTCATCACTAATCAACACACACAAGTATAACCCAAGCCGACTCTTTTCTGTCTTTGACTCTCTACTCAGACCACCCTCGGCTGCCTCCTCTTCTTCCTCCATCTCACCTCAGGACTTTGCTGACTATTTTAAGGAAAAGGTGGAATCCATACATCAGAACATCCCATCTGTTGCCTCCTCCCATCCCACACCGCTTCCCAACTCTCCTCCTGCCTTTCTTGGCTCTTTTTCCGCTATCTCGGAGGAGGATGTGTCACTGCTGATCTCCTCTTCTCCCTCTACCACTTGCCCTCTTGATACCATTCCCTCCCATCTCCTAAAACCTCTTGCTCTTCTATAATCCCTATGCTCACACAGATTTTTAACTCTTCCCTCTACTCTGGTACCTTTCCATCCTCCTTCAAGCATGCAACCGTTATACCATTGCTCAAAAACAGAAAGCTTGACCCTACCTGTCCTTCTAACTATCGACCTGTCTCCCTCCTGCCTTTTGCCTCCAAACTCGTTGAACGTCTTGTATTCTCTCGCTTGCTTAATTTTCTCAACACCTATTCTCTCCTAGACCTGCTACAATCTGGCTTCCGCACTGCTCACTCGACTGAAACAGCCCTCACTAAAATAACTAATGACCTCCATGCTGCCAAAAACAGAGGTCATTACACTCTGCTCATATTACTCAACCTCTCTGCAGCATTTTACACCGTGGACCACCCTCTTCTCCTTCACATTCTCCATACTCTTGGTATTCGGAACAAAGCTCTATCCTGGATCTCCTCGTACCTCTCCCATCGTACTATCAGGTCTCTTTTGCTAACACCTCCTCCTCTATTGATCTCTCTGGGGGGGTACCCCCAGGGCTCTGTCCTGGGACCCCTTCTCTTTTCTCTTTACACACTCTCTCTAGGTGACCTAATCACAACTTTTGGGTTTAAATATCAACTCTATGCTGACGACACACAAATATACCTTTCAACCCCTGACCTTACACCTGCTATACAGACCAAAGTTTCTGAATGCCTCTCTGGAATATCATCCTGGATGGCCATCCGCCGACTGAAACTTAACATGGCAAAAACAGAGCTCCTCATACCTCCTCCCAAGCCTGGCCCTGCTACCTCCTTCCACATTACTGTTGGAAATACGATCATTCACCCAGTAGCCCACGCATGCTGCCTAGGGGTCACACTCGATTCCTCTCTCTCATTCTCCTCTCACATTCAAAACGTTTCTAAAACTTATCGCTTTTTCCTCCACAATATCACAAAGATACGCCCTTTACTCTGTTACTCGACTGCGAAAACTCTGACTTGGGCCTTCATTCTCTCCCGTCTCGATTACTGCAACCTCCTGCTGTCTGGCCTTCCTGCCTCCCCTACAATCTATCCTAAACGCTGCTGCCAGAATCACTCTACTCTTTCCTAAATCTGTCTCCGCATCTCCCCTCCTGAAATCCCTCTCCTGGCTTCCTATCAAATCCCGTATCTCACACTTAAGTCTCCTCCTCACTTTTAAAGCTTTACACTCTTCTGCCCCTCCTTACATCTCAGCCCTAATTTCTCGCTATGCACCATCCCGACTCTTGCGTTCTTCTCAAGGATGTCTTCTTTCTACCCCCTTTGTATCAAAATCTCTCTCCCGCCTTAAACCTTTCTCACTTTCTGCCCTGCACCTCTGGAATGCCCTTCCCCTCAATACCCGACTAGCACCCTCTCTATCCACCTTTAAGACCAACCTTAAGACACATTTGCTTAAAGAACCATATGAATAGCACTGGATTATCCTGGACACATGATACATAAAGCTTGGCCCCCTGCAGACACACTTACTAGAATTCCCTCCTACTGTCTCTATATGTTCCCCTACCTACCAATTAGATTGTAAGCTCCTCGGAGCAGGGACTCCATTTCCTTAATGTTACTTTTATGTTACTTTTATGTCTGAAGCACTTATTCCCATGACCTGTATATATATTATTTGTTATTCATATGATTTCAACATGTATTACTACTGTGAAGAGCTATGTACATTTATGGCGCTATATAAATAAAGACATACAATACAATATATGAAATTATTGGATAAAGAAAACTAAAAACCTGTTCCATGTTTGCTCCTAACCAGATGGGGGATTATAGCAGAGTGACATACAGAGCCAGCACACCGGCCTGGTGACGGGGCGTCAGATACAGATGCTACATATACAGAGACGACAGGGAACTCTGGAAAGAGATGTTTGCTATGTACTGTATCTGTTGTCTGTGAGTGCACATTATTGGCTATCTTATTGCTGATATTAACTAAAGAGTACTACACGCTATTGGTGATATGCACTTCATATATATATATATATATATATATATATATATATATATATATATATATATATGCTCTTGGTCAAGGCTCTAGTGGGTAGCCGAAATGTTGGATCAATAAAAGACATTTGTTTGCATATTTGTTATTTTTGTACAGTACAGTACCTTATAGGTGCTGAATGTGATGTGCAAATATGTGAATGTCATTGTACTGCACATGTCACAGTGTCTGTGTCCAGACTATGGGGGCAGTGTATCCGTATGAATATCACTGTGTCAGTTTATTTGTGCAGTAGGGTTAATAAGCATCAGGTGTGGCTAGAGATCCTTTGGCATACACAATTGATTTCAAACTGTGCTACCGTCTATACATACAGATCTCTATGATGCAGAAGACTATAACATAACGACAAGGTGATCTTAGGAATTAATGATGAAAAATACCCTTCATAAATAAATATGACATATCTTTTGGACATCATATAGCTTTGTTGCCATTAAATATTATTCCACAGCTTTAAACTAATTAGATGAAAACTTACCATTATTGGCTTCATTGGAGACTGGGCTGAGTAAAACATTTGTCTTACACTGAAACAAAAATTACTTTGATTAACAATCTAATGAAATTGATCTAATAGGCAGAAGAAGGTGCTTTGTTACCCAGAGGAAACATTTATTTGAGTAAAGATTCTAGATTTGTGGCTAACTAATGCATTGTAAAAAGCTTTTTATGTGAAGAGCTAATTTCTCCAAATGTTTAATATTTGTATCTAATGTACCGTATATTTTGGGCTTGCTAATACTATTTCTGGAAAGAAATGTGCATACTGTATGTTTGGGGCTGAAGAAAAACACATACATTTACACAATGGATACAAATTAGTCACAATATCATTTCTTCCTAAAATGTAATCTTTTTGACCACATTTTGAAAAACTAGACTGTAATTTCTTCTATAATTCAAACAACTAAAGCACTATTGCTCATTCCATGATATTAATGTGGATAGCAAAGGTCAGAGTTTATCTTTATATATCTGTTTGTATTATGCAAACGGAAATAATTTACAGATAAACACAAAAGGGAGTACCCATTACACCAGGGGGGGGGGGGAGGGCAACTCCAGTCCTCAAGGGCCACCAACAGGTCATGTTGTAAGGATATCCCTGCTTCGGCACAGGTGACTAAGCCACTGATTGAGCCAACTGTGCTGAAGCAGGGATATCCTTAAAACCTGACCTGTTGGTGGCCTTTGAGGACAGGATATGGCCACCACTGGATTACACCTATAGCATGGTTACAGTGCAGATATCTGCATGTAAACCTAACAGCAGAAGCCTTTGATCTCAATTACATAGGCAGGGTCACTATTTACTGCAAAATTATATACGCTGTTTTCTTTATTGAGTGTTAATTTACTAGTTGATAGACAACCCATTAGAGGAAAGATCCCAGGGGTACTATCTAAATATAAAATGTATAAGATCACCCTTGGGGCAACATAAACATTAGATGACTTCCCAATGCTGAATGGCAGCGCTAACATAAACTGGACTGTGGATTGATAGCATGTTTGGGGAACTATGTATTTAGGGCAAAGGTATAGGTACACTCTTTTCTATGGACCAAAATGAACCAGTGGTAGTGACATGTAAAAAATGGGTAATTGGTCACTTTAAAAAAATTAAAATCCATACCTACCTACAGTATACAGATGCAGCGGCCGTTATTCGAACACTTCACGCGTTGCATACCTCGGAATACCCATGTGATGGCGCGGGATTACTTCCAACCGCCTTAAGACGCGAGTGCAGGCGAGTGCAGAAAATGGCATTTTATTGTTCTGGTTTTTAAACACCTGAAATTGACACAGTAGCACAGTACTGCACACATTGCAATTCCTTCATTTCATTGCATTTCATTGCACACAAAGAAACAGAATCCATGAAATTCAAACAAAGCAACCGCGATAAACACGTGTGCCTGGGGTGATTGTCTGCATTAATGCCGCGTGGAATACAGCACAGCACGCAAAAACTGCTCCGTGATTTGTTCGAATAACGGCCGCTGCATCTGTATTTGTATTTTGTAAAATATTTAGTAGTTTATAAGCCTAGTAATCTGAAACACAGGATGGGTTTAATTTAGTCAAGAGACTGGTGTGGCATTACTGTGTGTTAGGCTTGTATTATACAAAGCGCGGGCGTGGCAATGAAAGATAACTGTCTCCCTATGACAGTGTATCCACTGCCAACGTGCACGGCAGACAGCGTTGGCGCGCCAGCTTGGTGGAAATACAAAGAAATTTGTATTTTGGAGCGGCTGCCATGTCACGGGACACTGCGAGCCAATCACAGGAAGGCCTACCCTTGTGACGTCATGGCCACGCCTCCTAGGCGCGCGCGACATAGTTTTGCCTGTAAACAGGAAATGCGCGCACCACATGCACGCGCAACGTCACGCATGCGTGCACGCGCTTACCATAATACATGCCTTGAGCATGACCTTGAAGAGGCAATGCACCCGTACTTTCCCACTTTTACTTATTGGTCATTTTACTGGAGCATGTTGAGTGATAAGTACCCATCTTTCAGAGTTGGCAATAAAAAGAAACTAAATTCCACCACTTCGCAACTGCAACGAGATGCGAGATTGCAGCATTATGGAAGCAAAAAGATACTCCACAAATATCCAAAATCCAAAATAGAATTTGGTTTGTTTGTCAAATGGAGAAACTAACAAGTTTGGTTAATGATACCGGCACTAAATTCCAGAATGTTTGGCAGCCACGGTTAGCTCAATCAAATATTCCATGGATGAGTATGGCCACAATCCTGCTATGATAGTGCTAGATGCATTCTCCTTTGGTGTGAGTTTGAGGCTGGCTATTAGATGGTTCTATCTGATGATAGACCAGGACTGTGCAGAGATATTAAAGGTTGGACCAATTAAATGCTCGAAAGTAACTATGCCCCTCTCCCCCCGCCCTCAGTCTTAATGAGAACGCTGCCAGAATATTTATGTAAGTTTCTTTTTACAAACCAAGGAGATCAAAAACAGATCTGTATGGCTCCTGTAAATATTTCAGTCCATTTTATTTACTTTACTTTTCAAAGGTTTCAGTGTTCAATTAAATAGTTTTTATTTTTGGGGGAAAAGACATTAGTTTTATCTCACCTTATTCAAATCATGGTCTGTGAATAGTTGCTTATTTATTTTCATGAAAGCAGCATATAACTTTTTGGCATTGAGAAAAAATACCGGTGTAGCAACATAAATTATTTTCACTTTCTGGGACAATTCCTGTGATAGAAAAAAAAAATATCACACATTATTTTAATCATTACTACAGAATACAAAGTGCCTTTAAATAATTTAGCGTTTAAAGTGTATGAAAGAAGTAGGGGTTGGGCGGAGAATGCTGGACAGTATGTATGAAGGTCTCTCAGATGCAAATCCAGGGCAAAAGTAAAGTAACAAAATTCACCAGAGTTATCAATTCAAACTATTCAATTGCCTTCAATCTGAATTCTGCTTCTTGTCATTTTGCCCTAATTTTGCAGTCTTGTGATACAGTACATATCACAAATAGTAACCAAGGTACTAAGATCTTATTTTTCTTTTTATTGTGCATCAAAATTTTACTACAAAAAAGTAGTACAACCCTTCATAAAATGTGTATGAAGTCTTCATAGATACAGTATGATACATAGGGGATAGAGACTCAGAAGGTCGCTAATTTTGTAACTTTCCATTTTCTCAATTTAACGTATACATATCCATAACGCATATCCCCAAAGGTGCTTAGTGAAATGATGAACTGGTAATTTCCTTAAAAATAACAGATCCTAAAATTGTATCAGACGTTATGCTTACTAATATGCAAATCATATGGTAATGAGCAGTAAACCTAACACCGAAGATCCTCAGACCTCCGTTAATGTTAGCGCATGGGAATAGCTCTACGATATTTGGCACCTTCCAAAAGCTGCCCTTACTCACATGCAGACCCTGATTATCGTTGAGTTATTTCTTGGAATAGCCTAAAAGCAATGTAATTAGTATTGGACTTAGCCCTTTCATAACAAAAAGAAAGAAAGATATGCTGCATTCCTCCACTCGTTCCTCTGAACGCCTCTGGAGGAAATCTCATACGCTCGCAGACTTCCTTCACTACAAATTTATGCTGTCCTGTTTCAACTCTGCCCTCTCTCAGGCTAAACAACCCTACTTTTCATCACTAATCAACACACACAAGTATAACCCAAGCAGACTCTTTTCTGTCTTTGACTCTCTACTCAGACCACCCTCGGCTGCCTCCTCTTCTTCCTCCATCTCACCTCAGGACTTTGCTGACTTTTTTAAGGAAAAGGTGGAATCCATACATCAGAACATCCCATCTGTTGCCTCCTCCCATCCCACATCGCTTCCTAACTCTCCTCCTGCCATTTTTGGACTCTTTTTCTGCTATCTCGGAGGAGGATTTGTCACTGCTGATCTCCTCTTCTCCCTCTACCACCTGCCCTCTTGATACCATTCCTTCCCACCTCCTAAAACCTCTTGCTCTTTCTATAATCCCTATGCTCACACAGATCTTTAACTCTTCCCTCTATTCTGGTACTTTTCCATCCTCCTTCAAACATGCAACCGTGATACCATTGCTCAAAAACAGAAAGCTTGACCCTACTTGTCCTTCTAACTATCGACCTGACTCCCTCCTGCCTTTTGCCTCCAAACTCCTTGAACGTCTTGTATTCTCTCGATTGCTACACTTTCTCAACACCTATTCTCTTCTAGACCCTCTACAATCTGGCTTCCGCACTGCTCACTCTACTGAAACAGCCCTCACTAAAATAACCGACGACCTCCATGCTGCCAAAGACAGATGTCATTACACTCTGCTCATATTACTCGACCTCTCTGCAGCATTTGACACCGTGGACCACCCTCTTCTCCTCCACATTCTCCATACTCTTGGTATTCGGAACAAAGCTCTATTCTGGATCTCCTCTTACCTCTCCCATCGTACTTTCAGTGCCTCTTTTGCTAACACCTCCTCCTCCTCCATTGATCTCTCTGTGGGGGTACCCCAGGGCTCTGTCCTGGGACCCCTTCTCTTTTCTCTTTACACACTCTCTCTAGGTGACCTAATCACATCTTTTGGGTTTAAATATCACCTCTATGCTGACGACAAACAAATTTACCTTTCAACCCCTGATCTTACACCTGCTATACAGACCAAAGTTTCTGAATGTCTATCTGGAATATCATCCTGGATGGCCATCCGCCGACTGAAACTTAACATGGCAAAAACAGAGCTCCTTATACTTCCTCCCAAACCTGGCCCTACTACCTCCTTCTACATTACTGTTGGAAATACGATCATTCACCCAGTAGCCCAAGCACGCTGCCTAGGAGTCACACTCGATTCCTCTCTCACATTCTCCTCTCACATTCAAAACGTTTCTAAAACTTGTCGCTTTTTCCTCCGCAATATCACAAATATACGCCGTTTCTTCTGTTACTCGCCTGCTAAAACTCTGACACAGGCCCTCATTCTCTCCCGTCTCGATTACTGCAACATCCTGCTGTCCGGCCTCCCTGCCTCTCACCTGTCTCCCCTACAATCTATACGAAACGCTGCTGCCAAAATCACTCTACTCTTTCCTAAATCTGTCTCCGTGTCTCCCCTCCTGAAATCCCTCTCCTGGCTTCCGATCAAATCCCGCATCTCACACTCAATTCTCCTCCTCACTTTTAAAGCTTTACACTCTTCTGCCCCTCCTTATATCTCAGCCCTAATTTCTCGCTATGTACCATCCCGACTCTTGCGGTCTTCTCAAGGATGTCTTCTTTCTACCCCCTTTGTATCTAAAGCCCTCTCCCGCCTTAAACCTTTCTTACTGACCTCTGGAATGCCCTTCCCCTCAATACCCGACTAGCACCCTCTCTATCCACCTTTAAGACCCACCTTAAGACACATTTGCTTAAAGAAGCATATGAATAGCACTGTGGATAATCCTGGACACATGATACATAAAGCTTGGCCCCCGGAAGACGCACTTACTAGAATTCCCTACTACTGTCTCTATACATTATCCTACCTACCAATTAGAGTGTAAGCTCCTTGGAGCAGGGACTCCTTTTCCTTAATGTCACTCTTATGTCTGAAGCACTTATTCCCATGACCTGTTATTTATATTATTTGTTATTTATATGATTACAACATGTATTATTACTGTGAAACGCTATGTATATTTATGGTGCTATATAAATAAAGACATACAATACAATACAATATATGTTATGGATCATATAAATGTCTGAAACACATTATAAACTATAATATTTTTTTTAGTGATTAAAGTTGTTTATGTGAACTAATATGGTATATAACGTAATATAAAGTGTATAAAGTATAGGTGTACAACAATATATATCCATACATACTGCAACAATATTAATTAATATTTAATATATATTAATGTACAATTAAAATAAATGAAGGATGGAACCTCTTATGGTGTTCGCTTATTTTCTCCTCTCCTTCTACAGTCATCTTTCACCAACCTACTCATCCCCCTTCTGTATTTGCCCCACACTTTGAATACTGCCTGTCCTTTCTCTCCTCAGACTCCCCTGTTTTTGTCATTGGGGACTTCAAGTGCCATATTGATGACCCCTCTCTCCCTTGGGCTTACCGCTTTCCCCTCTCTAACCTCTTCTTTTGGCCTCCACCATTGGACTGCAGCCAGCACCCACAAGCAAGGCCACTACAGTACATAGACCTGGTTCTCGCAAAAAACATTTCTCTTTGATTTCTCCATTTCTCCCTTTCCTCTCTCTGACCATCATCTCATCTCATTATCTCTTTCACTTCTGCCTTCTTCCCCTCCATCTACTCCGTGTTTCTGCAAAGACCTGCGCTCTATTAACCTACCAGCTCTTGATTCCACTGTGTGCTCCTCCCTCTCCCCTCTCTGCTCCAGACTCTGACAACCTGCTCATGAAATACCACTCTGCCCTATCCTCCTCTCTTGATCTACATGCTCCTCTTTTTATTTGCCATTCTCACCCTTCTAAACCCAGGACCGCACCGCAGCTCACCCCAAGGTAGGTATGGGGGAGAGAGGGAGATAGTGGCCTTCCTTTTGCAGCGATGCATTGACACGACGTCTCATTATGCTGTGATGTCATGATGCTGGAGGAGGGGCCCCACCAAAGGTAAGGTCGGCCCTGCGTACATCTAAGCCCTAATTTCTCGCTATACCCCTGCCCAACGCTGCATTCTGCTCAAGGATGTCTTCCGTCTACACTTTTTGTATCTCTAGCCTTCTCCTGCCTAAAATCTTTCTCACTCGCTGCCCCACACCTCTGGAATACCCTTCCCCTCAATACCCGACTAGCACCCTCTCTATCCACCTTTAAGACCCATTATAAAACACACTTCCTTAACAAAGCATATGGGAAGCTCCGTGGCTGATACTATAAACCTCATAAATTGACCTTGACCTCTTACAGATGCACTTACCAGAGCACGCTCCTACTGTGTCCATACGTTCTTCCACTAACCACTTAGATTGTAAGCTCTTCAGGACAGAGACTCCTTTTCCTAATATTACTTTTATGTCTCAAGCGCTTATTCCCACTATGTGCTACATTATTATGTTGTATATCACTGCTGTGAAGCGCTATGTACATGCATGGTGCAATATAAATAAAGATATACATACAAAGTAGTTATTTTCCCATATTTAGCGCATTTCTGAGGATCAACTCCATAGTTCGTCGTTTAAAATGAATTTTGACTGATTGTGCCATGCTGAATACATGATTGATACAATTTTAATTAAAACAGAATATTTTTATTTATAACCACTGTTAACAAATATAAATTCTTAGGCTAATATTATTTATATCTATACTTTGAAAATAATAAATTGTGTTATAATGAAAAATCTGAGAGGCATCAAATTGATTTTTGGTTGATAGATAGCAATTTAATAATTTAATTCTGCCCTAACAAGTTGAACTTGTAAGATGATTTTGACACCTTTTTTCTTTTTGTTTGGCTGCACAAAAACATTATTTTTTATTACATACCATCTACCTGCCTAACGCTGTTCATTTCTGTGCGCCCAAAAAAAATAATCTTGGCACATACAAGTGCTTTTTAGAATCAGGTTTCCATGTGCCAATTTTGACCAAAATAAGCTGTTTGTAACACTTAGTACATAGGACCAACGTTGCGGCTGCATTCTGCCACGGCGGACCTCTTTGCTACTGTGGAGGTCACTGACCAGTTCTGCGAGTTCACACCCATGTTGCCCAGGTTGGGCTTGAGGAAGGAGGTACAGTAGAGTGGCTGCAGAACTGCCGTAAAGCTGTTCCGGCTGTTAAAATAATGGCCAGAATGGTGTTCCGGTGCGTTGCTGCTTCACTCGAGCCCTGCATGTTATTATCCTTTATCACCCTCTGTATATAGGCCATGCATCATCACTAAAATAAGGTATAAGACAAGACTAAGAAAAATACTTGTAATGGAATGATAAATAGTGATGCTTACTAGTGTTAAAAACTGCTTCAAAAAAAGCAAAGTTCAAGTTCATAAAAACAATAAAAAAACAAATGTAGATTTAAATAAGACCAGAATTAATGTGATTTCACATTAAAATGACATTTTAAGTTTATCTGAAGCCACAATGTGGGACATTTTATAAAACTAGAACTGAAAAAATACGTTAATCTTACACAGTGTGTGTCTTCAATCATTTTGCTGCCTGCTTCATCCAAATCTGTCAAATGTAGTACCTTCACTCTGTATTAAGTGAGAGAAAACAGCTGCCATCTTTTTATTGCCTTTTATGTAAACTCTTTAATATATTTTCCACGTTTTGTTTATGATACATAAAGATAAGAAGGAAAGAATATAAATCAGAATAAATAACAATATGGTATTAGGACGAGGTTCTGACGCCTCTTGTCAGGGTCCACCAGCCACTTCGTGTTATAAGAATACCCAACGCATTTGAAAACACCTACAGTACTGCATTTTGCATGGAAACAGAATATTGATTACCTGCACTAAAACCTGGCCTGATTCATTGAGGACAAATGTAAGAGCCATTGGAGGAAGAAATACAAGTTACAACAGTATTGAAGATGCACTGTATAAAGCAACTATCCATAAAAATGTGGGTATGATTATGAACACTTACTGTATGCCCTGGACTTTGACTCATCATGAACTCCCATGCTCACCATGCAGTCGGGGCTTATTGGTGTTTCTAGACCTTGGGCGCCAGTCGCTAGATGTGATATACTATGACATTTTGAATTGCTGTCATGTGAGTTACCTAAACACTAGGGATCTCCTATCTGTGAAGGGGAGATGTGTCGCGTCAGCCTCATATGATTGTGAGCATTTATGTCCTGGACTTTAAAGAAAATAATGACCAAGTGTGATATCGATACCCTGGACTTTTATACCATGGACGTTACTGCAACACATGAGTTCCACCTCTGGACGAGATGAGCTGCAGTTGTTTCCCGTTATGGTCTCTACTACCCTTAGCCTACAGTTTGGTAGTAAATTTAATGTTGTCATTATTATGTTTTTGTCATTTTTTTTTATTCTTGACTACCCTGGAATATGTTTTAGCATTTTTCTGATTTTTAATTACGGTTTACTATTATTTTTTTATCACGGTATCAGCCGTTTCAGGGACCACTGCTGACATCTCTGCAATGATCATTGCTGACTTGCCACAGCCTCTGTACACTGCATACTGGTGTTTTTTGCACTATTTCTGTTATTTGGGGGGGGGGGGGCGTGGGGCAGGTTAATATAGGATAATTTCACTTGGAATGAAATATTGAATCATTAAAATTATATTTTTCTTTATTAAGTGTGCCTGCTGTCTTTATCTATCTATCTCTATCTATATATAGATAGATATAGGAGACGTACGGATCCCTTTATGTAGCGCTGCTGTTTGCCCAGGCTCTTCCCAACACAGTCTTCTAGGGTTTAATTTGTATAAAAGAGGGACAAACACGTGTATACACACAAGGGGCACTCAGCCCTCAACCTTCAGGGGTTTATTTTTCCATTAGTGACACTAAACATTTTACACCGTCACTTTAAGAAACAGAAGAAATCATAAACAGAAACATATACTCCTGTCAGGAGTCTAACGCACATGCATATCCCTATCTGCAATGTTGGCTGGTTAAGCCAGTTACCAACTTTAAATAACACACAGAGATAACATTGAGTCCTTAACTGTCAGATGGGGACAGCGTCCCAATAGATCCTAAGGTGCTGCAATACGTGAGGGGGCCGTCTACCCCGAACTGGATCCTGGGGAACAGCAGTTTCCTTCCAGGCTCCAAGAGAGAGAGAGAGAGAGTGAAGCAGCAAACCTAACTGCAATATATTTCCTGTTACTCAATTAGGAGAGCAGGTGTGGGAAACCAGAACCATTGTACAGTCTGGTATGAATTTCCTATCCAGCAGCCTTAGTGACTGTGAATCTGTGGGGCGGATCACATCCACACTATGTCTGCACTTTCTTCTATAAATCAGACAGAAAGCTGCCCACTATCCTGGGACTATGTCACAATATATATATATATATATATATATATATATATATATATATATATATATATATATATATATATATATATATATATATATATATATATATATATATATATATATATATATATACACACATATGGCCAGGCCTCCCTTTGGGATTCCCCCTTGATTGCCCCATATACCTCCGCTGTGGCGCGGGGATCAGTAACTGGCAGCGAGGAGCTGTGCCGGCGGAGGAAGAGGGGGACTCGCCATCAGTCAGGTAGGCAGGGAGAATTGCGGCCAGCAGGGTAGGGAGCTCTCCGGTGGCTCCGCAGCGGCCCGAACACCCAGGGCGCTGCCATTTTGTGGGTTGAGCATGCACGGTTCACGCATGCGCTGCACAATAGGAAAGTGCGGCGGCCATTATAGATGCGCGTATGCGCAGTAGAACCAGTATAGCGGCGGCTATCACACACATAGCTCCGCAGGGGAACTACAAGTCCCATGAGCCTCTGAGAGTATGGACACATGGTACAAAACCAGCCAATAGGGAGCACGGATTCTCCTGCCAAATAAGAAATAAATTTGGTGCTCTTCGAGAGCCATGCCAGTTGGAGCTGGGACACAGAGAGGTGAGGGTGTGTGTGCAGGGTGTCGGTGGCCCCTGCACTAGATCAGAGACCCCCTTATAGGCCCCAGCTAGGCCCCAACTCCCACTAGTTTGTGGGTACTACAGGGACAGCCCTTCTAGATAGGGACATTGCCCTGTATTGTGAACAGTGTCCGGGACACAGCAAGAAGATGCAGCGCAGTATCAGCGGCCTGTGGTCTGGGACCAGACCACCCCACAGATAGAAACTCTCTTCATTGTGGGACTCTCCAGCTGGATACCACAACACATGGAGATGAACACCTTCACTGATGGCGACAACGTGGGACAGAAGGGCCCTCTCTTTAGTCAGCGGTACCAGGTGCTGGAGCACCTGGCAGTATCAGCAAAGTCATCAAGTGCACCAACTCTACACTCTCACGGTGGGCAGCGCTGTCTCACACACTTTGAGGTGGGTTGGCTTCTGTGGACACCAGGGTGGTTAGGTGCCCAGGACACCTCAGTACATTGGGTAAGACCCTACTAGGATGTGGACAAGGAGGTTGAACAGTGGGGTACAGTGTGGGGCTAAGGCCATGCGAGGCCTGTGTTATATGCGTTATAGAAATCTAAGTTACCTGCAGTAAACCTGTTATTATATACGTATGTGCGTAATTATTGTATTGAATCCTGTGAAGGGGTTATCCGGCGCTGTCAGGATCCCTCACAGGTGGAGGCGCTGTCACCGGACGATCCAGGTACACCCCAGGCTCCCAGCAGCGGAGGTTGAGGCCTCCTATGAGCCGCAGGTAAAGCACCTCATACAGTCAGTAGTCGCCACGTCTCCCATAGGGTGGGGGAAACAGCGCAATATATATATATATATATATATATATATATATATATATATATATATATAAAAAGCAGAAAATAGCCGTGTTAGTCCAGTTGCGATAGTGCAGAATAAATGAGTTCTTCAGTATTAGGTGATACCTTTTTTATTGGACTAACAATTTATTTGATAGGACAAGCTTTCGAGAGTTCTCCTCTCTTCTTCAGGTCAGGCAATACTGATATACAAAGTATACCCCCAAAGTATAACCCCAGTATTGCTTGACTATGACATAAATTGTTAGTCCAATAAAAAAGGTATCACCTAATACTGAAGAACTCATTTATTCTGCACTATATATATATACATACATATATATATATATATATATATATATATATATATATATATATATATATATATATACATATACACACACTAAAATATGTTATAAGTACATATTAAATTTAAACAAATGAAATTTCATCTTACCTGGTTAATCTGAAAATCCCCACAGCCACACTGAAGACAACTCCAAAGAACAGTCCTACATTTGCTGCAAAGCATATAGTAACCAGATAGGTGCACACCCATATCACCTTTTTAGTAAAGATAGAAATATAGACTAAGTTAAATTAAAAAACAACATCTCATTTTCAAATGAAGTCAGCTAGTAAATTTATACATTGTATATATGTTTTATGCAGTCCATATTAACAGTCATAGAGTGGAAGTAAATATGAATATGAAGCAAACTGTCCAGTGTAAAGTAACGTGGCAAAACTGTATAATTTTTCTATTGTGTTTAAAAAGGTATGTTTTATCATTAAATCATTATTATAAGGAAAAGTAGGCACATTTTGCTACAAAAAAATAAACAAATTACACATTGTTCACGAACCTGGTTGTAAAGTTCACACATCTTTACAGAAGACATGTTAAACATCTGTATTTCAGTCATGTTTTTCTTGCCACGTTTGCTATTAAAAATGCTAGGGAGGGGTTTCTTTGAGATTTTTCTGTATCAAAAAATCTACAAAGTCTGAGGTGGCAAAATCTTTTTAGCTAAGAAATCTGTATCAAAGGAAACTTACTCGTCTTTTAATGTTTAAATAGACGCAAGCAAAAAGAATACACAATAAATGACCGGGTATCGAGCCACACTTTTCTTAGTGCATAGGCCCCTTACAAAACTAGCAGGAGGTACGTGAAATGTTGTCTTTGTTAAGCAGAAACAATTTGGCCTGTAAAATACTTTTTGATAAATATATAAATAAACAAGTCTATAGGGCTAACGCATCGATTTGTGTTCTTACTCCAGATGAATATCTTTCATCTTGTATCAAAATGTGTGTTCACTATACTCATTGACTAGTAAAGCTGGTGTGTTCCTGCAACTTGTGTGATAAGGTGGGGTGCAATCAGAGTTCCTACAGTACTAATTCCTTCAGTGTAGACCCAGTTCAAATGGGAATGAACCATCAGGAGACGGGCTCAATTCCTTACGATTTTAGAAAGGAGAAGTAGAAGAAATGTATTACTGTAGATTCCCCGGGGACCTTACTCGTGCTCAGTGCTGAGATAATGCAATCCTATTCTTCGGCTACTGAAAGCCCAAAAGGGACCTCCTTCCCACTTCCCTTATAATACAGTATGTTTGCCGTCTACTCTTTCTTTTCCCTTTCCACCTGCTTCTTTTCAATGTTCCTTTATCCCCTCCTTCCTTTCAAATCCGTGAAATGTTGAATGTACCCAGGAGTTGTACTATTGCTGATATTGCTGCTACTGTAGTGCCGATGATTATTCTAAAACAAACCTGGGGCAATCTCCAAAAAGACCCAGGTACATGCTGAGTACGTGCTGGGTACATGCTGCAACATTTCACACATTTCTGCAGACAGACTAATGGACCATCGGATTAACAGCGGGGGTCCCTGGCAGTCCCATTCAAACTGAATGGGACTGCCAGGAACCCCTGCTGTGTTAATCTGATGGGCCATTAGCCTCTGCAGAAATGTCACTGAAATGTACCCAGCATGTACCCAGCATGTACCTGGCTAGTTTAAGGCAAGTTTAAGGCAATTTTTAGAATACTCGTTGGCTCGTCTGTATATGCTCATAATCATATATTATCTCTAACTGTCCATGAAATGTCTCTAAATTGAATGTATAGTCTCTGTTCATTTAATGTAACCATGTAATATTATCATAACTCTATGCCCAGGACATACTGGAAAACGAGCGGTAACGCTCAATGTATTACTTCCTGGTAAAACATTTGATAAATAAGTAAATTGACCTTGAGGTTTAAGGGAAACAATATTGCTGTGATATTACCAAGACTTTATGGATTTATTCTAAAACATATTGTCTGAAAAGCAAATACTTTACTTACGCAATCAACTTTATCAACATTCCAATATTTCTTCAAGTCTCGGAACTGCATGAGCATCCCCTTTAAGGACACAATGACGATACTTGCCAATACACACTTAAATTAAAAGGGGACACATGATTTCTAAATTAAACATTCGATTTCAGATGCTCAAAAACTGAAAAACATAATATTGTAAACAACTAATTTCATTTTTTTATTATTTGTATGGTAAAAAAAAATCTGTTGTAAAAAATTCAAACTTCTGTTCAAACTTCTTGAAGGTCCATAAATGTTTCATCGGATTTTCCAGACGTATTTTTGATGAAGAAAATTGAAACTATGAAAAAACAGCAGCATTTTTATTCTACGGTGTGTGCATCTGTGTCCTTATCTATCTTTTCACAGGATGTACAGTATGTTATAATCAAAAAAGAGAAGTGGAAAGAAAGGTTAGTATGTGTCTGAATTAAGATTTATTGGACATGGGGGTGATGTACAATATCAAGGGAGATTTAGAACAAAATTCACACAAATTGTGTCATTTTTATGTTGTGTCCTTTTACAATGTATTATGATTGTTGCTCCAAGGTTTGTGCTGTGTGGGTCAGCTTTGCAATTTGGGGAGTATCGACAGAAGTTAGGGAGAATTTATATGACTCAAAGATTAGAATTAGATATATCAGACTCTGCGTCCCTGTGTGTATTTGTATATTGTATTTACATCAAAGAAATCTACCAGATTCTACCGTGGCATAAACTTTTATGGCTTACATTTCACATCAAAGGCATAAAACACTTTCTTATATTTGGCACAAATGCAAACAAAACATAGAGCAACGGGGTTATTTGCTTTAGCGATTAGTAAAGCATTGCATAGAATTGAGGTAGCCAAGGGGGGTAGGTAGTGTATTTTAATGTTAATATTACATAGTCACATAGTAGATGAGGTTGAAAAAAGATAAAGTCCATATTAAATTTAGACAACAGATATTATCATATATTTGTATTTACAGTATATTGATCCAGAGGAAGATGTAAGGTAAGGTAATAGAATCAGAGCAGGATGTAATTTCTCTTCAGAAGGACTTGGATAGACTGGAAACGTGGGCAGGTAAATGGCAGATGAGGTTTACTATAGATAAATGTAAGGTTATGCATTTGGGATGCAAGAAGAAAAAGGTGAATTACAAATTAAATGGGGATACATTGGGGGAATCCTTGATGGAGAAGGATTTAGGAGTGCTTGTAGAGAACAGGCTTAGCAATAGTGCCCAAAGTCATGCAGGAGCTGCAAAGGCAAACAAGATCTTATCTTGCATCAAACGGGCAATGGATGGAAGGGACGTAAACATAATTATGCCCCTTTACAAAGCATTAGTAAGACCACACATTGAATATGGAGTACAATTTTGGGCACGAATCCTAAAAAAAGACAGGGAACTAGAGAGAGTGCAGAGAAGAGCCACCAAATTAATAAAGGGGATGGATAATCTAATTTATGAGGAGAGGCTAGCTAAATTAGATTTATTTACATTAGAAAAGAGGCGTCTAAGAGGGGATATGATAACTATATACAAATATATTCGGGGACAATACAAGGAGCTTTCAAAAGAACTATTCATCCCACGGGCAGTACAAAGGATTCGGGCCATCCCTTAAGGTTGGAGGAAAGGAGATTTCACCGGCAACAAAGGAAAGGGTTCCTTACAGTTAGGGCAGTTAAAATGTGGAATTCATTACCCATGGAGACTGTGATGGCAGATACAATAGATTTGTTCAAAAAAAGGTTGGACATCTTTTTAGTTAGGAAAGGTATACAGGGATATACCAAATAAGTATACATGGGAAGGTTGTTGATTCAGGGATTAACCCGATTGCCAATTCTTGGAGTCAGGAAGGAATTTATTTTTCCCCTTATGACATATCATTGGATGATATGACTATGGGGTTTTTTGTTTGCCTTCCTCTGGATCAATAAGTAAGTATAGATATAGGATAAAGTATCTGTTGTCTAAATTTAGCATAGGTTGAACTTGATGGACGTACGTCTTTTTTCAACCACATCTACTATGTAACTATGTAACTATATAAGACAAACACAAAACCCCAGTGAAAGATTGTCCAATGATAAGTGCAAAAATAAATTCCTTCCTGACTAATATATATATAGGAAAGATAACCTAAACCATCATAGGTTTACACGGTTTAGGATGTTTGGTCGCGGACGTTTCACCGTAACCAAATCACAGCTGATGTTTAGCCGCCACTCACCTTGTCACAGGGACATCTCGCTGCCATGGCAAGACCCTAACTTTAGCCTTTAGTCTAGACACCATTTACCCCAGTCCCCTTACAATAAAAACCCCTTACTCTTGTCCCCTTAACTATAAAACCCCTTAGCCTACAAACCTTACCCGATCCTCTTACCCTAAAACCTCTAATGCTAATTACCTACCTTGGGGCCGAAATGGCCAGTTGTGAAAAGGCTGGGTCGGTGGCTGAATGATGACGGTTCAAAGTCTATGGCAAAACGGCACCTTCCACTCATCCCATTCCGTCAAGGAATAGGTGCTAAAATATGAAATACTACATAATACAGTACATACCATATTAACCCCTTTGTAGCTCTTAGTGGTCAGCTACCCATGGAAACCAATATATAATGGAGAAATGAATCCACCTGTGGTGCAACAGGAACCAATCAAAGTCCAGAACACCAAATAAACATCTTCTGAATCCTTTTGTAATAATAATTTGTAGGATGCAATGTAAACATAAGCTGTATAATGACCAAATAATTAAAGCGCTGGAATAGAAGCCAAAGGGTATCTCACAATAAAGGGGAAACCCATGGAGTCAAATAGCAACCAGCTACTCTAGGTCAGTTCTGTGTATCTTCCATAGGCATTTAGCCAACAGCAGGAAAAAACCATTAGTACTCACAGACAGCTGTTAGTGTGTTCATCCTGGCGTGCATCCCGTTATTGAAGTCCAAAGTAGAAGTAGAGAGAAAAGCAAGGAGCACTGCAGCAAAGAGAACTGGAGGCAGATCAAGGGTTAAAAAACCAAAAAGTTTTATTCAATAGATCATGCCTATGAGAGAGCTAAAAAAACACTCTGACGCGTTTCCCGCCGTGCTGGAAACGCGTCAGAGTGTTTTTTAGCTTTCTCAATGGCATGATCTATTGAATAAAACTTTTTTGTTTTTTAACCCTCGATCTGCCTCCAGTTCTCTTTGCTGCAGTGCTCCTTGCTTTTCTCTCTACTTCTACTCTTGGAAACCTATGACTATCTTACCATTTGGGCTACTATGGGGCTAATACTGTATGTACTGTAATATGTATTATTACATATTTTATCAACTATTCTATGCTTGTTTAGGTTATCTTGCCTATGTATGTATTGGCCATTATATACATAGGCAAGATGGGGCTAACACCAGCCTGGGGTAGGTGATAAAAAATGTGGTATTTATTGGCACTACTGCGGTTACGATACATATCGGGATTTTATGTATGGCATCAACATGACTAAAACTGTGATATTTTGTCATTTTGATGCCGGTCCCGATATTTTTATCTTGTAGCGGTACAATATCAATGTATTGAACAATAAAAATAACGCATGGTTTTGGCCGATAATTCCACACATTGTATCTTACCGGCTTGATGTTTTGATGTATCCAGGCCTTAATGTTGACACATTGGTAACACATAAGTAAAAGCTTCTATCCAGGTGTAACGTGAAATGGGGTTTATTTGTTCAGCTCCAATATTGCCATTGCAAAATAGTGCAAAATCAGTATGCAATTTGACAAGATAAATATTGGGCGCTTTTGCCCTAATCATTAAGAATTATCTCTGCATTAATGATGACGTTTGACATTTCATATATATATGTACTTTTACATATATGGTGGGATATTCTATGATAATCTGCATTATCACAGCAATTGAGTCCTATGGAAAAGCAGTGATATTCTGCATTGTAACACAATATTCTGATTAAGGCTGCGCTTATAGTGCCGGCGACGGCAACAGCAATGCGACGTTGCGTCAAAACAAATGCATTGTCGCCATCGCGTACGCTTATAGTAAGTGCGGCGCGACGGAGCGACGGCTTGGTCGCGATCTCTGGAAGTCATCTCAATATGATTTTTCCAGCGACTACAGCCTGATGTCACTGTCGCCGGCACTATAAGCGTAGCCTTAGAAGTGCAATAACTGGCTACATCTTGCAGTCCAAGTAAAAATGAATCATCTACTGTTGGTGGACATACAGTATTAAGTTTTATATGGCAGTTTATCCCAGGGGTGCGCAAACTTTTTGAGTTGCGCCCCCCGCCCGGGAGCTGAAGCATTAGCGCCCCCCTCCCCCCTCTACAATGACTCAGCGTCAAATTATGTCACGGGTCATGTGACGTCAAATCACGTGACCCTGCTGCGTCATTTGACGCCGCGTTGCCATGGCGAAACGCTGCGTCGCCGAAGCCCCGGAATAGAGCAGGTAAGTGAGTTACAGAGGCCTCACACCTACCCCGGCATTTAATTTAAATGCCGTGGGCAAGAGCACAGGGCCTCTGTAACCGCCCGTGCCCCCCCTAGAAAGTCTCCCGCCCCTCCTAGGGGGAGCGCCCCCCAGTTTGCGCACCGCTGGTTTATCATATGCAGTTTGATTGGGCTCTAAAATGTTTGCTTCTCCTATTCAACTTGGTACATTGTTCTTTTTTTTTAATTAGTGCTCACTTACTGTCATTTTGTTTTTAAATGGATGGTTTTATAGCAGGTCATTTGGAATCTGTATACTCATGTGCGTGTATGTAAAATTGGATTTCTCAGGAGTGCATGCATAACATTTCCTTGCCTCCGAGTAAAATGCTCTCTTGTTTTGGTTATTCAAAATGAATGCACAACTGGGCCACGTTAGGGCAGATGCACTGCAGTGTATATCCAATTGGTTTGCTAAAGTCAGGTGAGGCAGTATTACTTAAAGGTTATATGTAGTACACCTTAACCATTGAAAAAAACTATTGTACTTACCATTGGCAGCCAGTACAAGAATGGCACAATAAAATAAATCACCAGCAGTATCAAAAGGCAGGATATAAGGCAGGCTACCTAAACCATTAAAAATAAATAAGTATTATTTAAATAATAAATGGTTCACGTCACCTTGAAGATGATTACAATTGAGAAACTGTAAGGATTATAGTATAATATTGTATTTATTATATTTACCTACTTACAACTACTGAGCGGTATTCTTAGTTTATCTATAAAATAATGATACTCGGCCTGCTCATTAGTATCTGAGAACATTACATTGTCCATACTGTGATAATCTTCTATTATATAAACATAACATATGTTTTTGTATATGTTTTCCGAGACTGCATAGAACCCTGTGAAAGTGTAACGAATTTGTCATTGAATTCTGCAGAATGGACAGTATATAGTTTGACTTTGGTTCCCTTCTTTTATTCTCGTCAGTGGATATAGTGTCTACACTATATCATCGTTCTTTTTTTCCTGTCTTGCCCTCCTCTGTCGCTGACATTACCTACTTCCAGCATATATGATTATATACAAAATAAATAAATGTTGCAGTACAAGGGATTTGAAAAGATAATTGAAGGATTAAATAAAATTAAATCTTACTTTTAATTGCAATGGATGTCTGTTCCCATATATTAAGCGATAGCTAGAAAGCACTGCGTTCTGAGATAAGGTTTGCATAGCTATCACTTAATCCGCAGGAACAGATCTCCATTTCTAATTAAAAGTACCATTTATTTTTATATATTCATTAAGTAAAATATCTGTTGGACCAGAACTCAAAACAAAATATCACAGGTCAAAAAAGCCCGCTGACTCGCTATATTTAGGGAGCTTTTTTTATCTTCATGCAAGCCACTATTCTGTTTTAAATGATAAAATGTGCAATTTATTTATATATAAATTAAACAGGAGACTGTGTTTGCAAATATCATGAGCCAGTTAAGATTTGCTTCTTCATTACAGTAGATGGGTTCAAATAAATGCCCCACCTTTCAGTGATTATCAAAAAGTCCACAGTCCAGTTCTTTTCTCAATGTATTCAGACAAACAGAACACATCTTTTACCGCATCATTTCAGTCAGTTACGTCAGGTTTTCAGGCATATAGAATTTGGTTATAGAGTGAAGAATCCTCAGCTTAGTTGATGTTAAATGATTCAGGATTCAGCTTGGTGATAATGATTCTGCATATACATTTCTGATGCTGGCTTATATACAATTGTACTGGCTTTAGGCTACATGCGTATGTCTTCAGTCAATCATTAATGTTTAAACTAATATTCCTTCACATCCTTATGTTTTTCCTCTATTACGAACTCCATTGTTCTGTCACTAAGTAACTATAGGATTAACGGTGTTCCTAAACTTTTAAGACTGATTTTGATTGTATTGTTTTATTAACTATTTCTAACTAACCCAATATCATTTCTAACTGTAATACAATATTCCTTATTTTAACTAGTTAAATGCTGTATATATGTATATATACAATATAACATCTTTATTATTCAGGCTTCAAATCGTCCTATCCTCAGTCAGCAAACTTTTTGGACCTGTGATATTTTGTTTTGACTGCTGGTCCAGCAGATATTTTACATTGTTTGAACCCTGCGGTGGGGGTGCAGGATCTGAGCACAACAAATACATAATTGTGAGTGCGTGTTCTAAATTACTTTTTTTTTATCATTAAGGGACATTTTTTAAAGCCTTCATATTGCTACATTTGCCCTTGTGATGCCACTTCCGGGTGTGGGAGGCCTCTAGGTATAAATTATACACTTGGATTGCTGCAACTTTCCCCTTAAAAATGTCCAATGCAAGAATCAAAAAGTTGGCTAAATACCCGTGAAACAGTAAATAACCATTTGCAAACTGCAGTTGGAATACTGCTCTTCTATTTGCTGTGCATCTTGACGAAGAACCAGAGTACAAGCACCTGCAAGTACTCCAGTACCTCTTCAATACCTTCAGCACATACATATCTCGTTTTATTTGATTCTCTACTTCCATCAACTATCAAGGCTATACTCATTTGCATGCTCATTTATATGCACAATTAAATAACAGTGGCATTTTGATGATATAAACTAAAATGAAAACAGTTTTAGTTAATATAGCTATGTGGTTAACAATTAATACCAGTTGATCTTGTTCACTAAAGCACTTATTGGAGGTTAGTGTATATGGTCTTAGCTAAGCCAGGGGATGAGTACAAATATATGGATACTATGAGCATGTTACATATATTATGAACCATTGTAGTCTTTTTTTCCCCTATTTGGATAGGATATTGAATTTCCACTATAGCATAATTATGTGAATTTGCCGATCTTAATCAGTATGATTACCTTCAAGTTAAACAATGTTTGCATGGTGGAGCGCTCAGTCTGTAGAAACAATATCAAATCGCATACTTTAAAAGTATAGGTGAATGAGAACCCCAACATTGTTTCCCCGAATAAGAAGGCATGTACCCAAAAGAAAAACATTATAAATAGAAAAAACAAGAATAACAAAACTTACAAATCCATAAGAAAGTAGCAGACAGCCAAACAGCTCCCTGATAAAGGCTTTATAACCAAAATCTTGTGGGGCCTCTTTCATCATCTTTCTGAATTTTTACTACTTCCTTATACAGTAGATCTGTAAGGTATGTTTTCTCTGTTTGCAATATTTTTTTTTTGTACATTTATTTTGTCTGTGTGCATTTTGTTACCCGATAGTTTTTCTTTTCCGTTCATGTTACTGCCAGAGGGACAGAACGGGGATAGTTACGGAGCAGAAGGACTTGAGGGCAGCTGGCAGTTGACAATCCAAGCAATATTCTACATGTGTGTTTTTTTGTTTTTGTTTTTTTTATAACTTGAGGTTTATTGTTTTTTGTTTGCAGTACATGGTATTACAATAAATTCTTTTGCATTAAACTTCCTCCATTTTGTGGTTATCCCAACACTTTTTGCATTAACAACATATTACTCACAACATAAAACTCACAGGGGGAGGAGAGTTTTTTTTTTTTTTTAAATAAATCAGTTCTGTAGTATTAGATAATACTTACTACCTTTTTCTATTTTAAAATTTGACTCTTAATGCCATTGTTAATGAGTTTTAATATACTGAGTATCCTTTGATTTCTATAGCAGGCTTTAGCCCACCTCCCCAACTGTGCAGGATATTTGTACCACTTTCCTGTTTGTGATCATTTGTTGCCAATATTCCCAGCAGTTTGAGCTGCAAACTGTAACAATAAATAATGTTACCTTAGTAATATAAGAATACATGGTAGCTGCTGAGTTACACTGACTGAAGGATTGATTTGGAAATGAAAGGAAGCCATTTAGTGAACCCTGAGAAACCGGATTTTGCTGATCGATCACAGGAGAACGAATCAATCGGCAGCTTAGGTAATTAGTTTTCAATAAAGGTAATCAAATGCTGCAAATTTAAAAACAATCTTTTTTTTAAGCTGCTTGAATTGCCTCTTTAAAGGCAGACTACACCCCAAATAAGGAATATCGTCTGAATATTTTTATGCAAGATGATAACTGTGTGTGTGTGCTTTACTTATCAAGAAAAGTCTAAATACTATATCAATAGAAAGTAAAGGTACATTATATTAAGTAATGGACTTTTTGGTTTTCCTATGTGATGGCAAGTTCAGTACATTCTATTCTACATCTCTGCTGTCCAACTAGCACATTTGTGATGCAATTGTGACTCTCCCTTTGAGAGGGACCATACTGTAAAGTAAGAGCACAAGGGGGTGTTTAAAATGGTGTGATTTTAATATAACATTTTTATTTAAGACAGAGTTTCTTTAGCAACGATGTATCACCTGTGTTAAACACATGTACACTGCTAAATAGTAGTGACATCTTTAAATTGCCACGGTGGCAGTTCCAGTTTTTCCACCGTTAAAATTAAAAAAATTAAAAAAACTTAGAAGTTCAACATGCTTTAAATATAAATAAATAATTAGTCTACTGTTGTAAAAAAAAAAAAAAAAAACTATAGTGCAATTTTTGAGGGGTGCAGCCTGACAGACTAGTTGTTGTTGTGTGATGTTTAAAGCACCACTTTTAAATACCACACCCAAAGTCATTCATTAATAGAAAGATAACACATTGTTCTTTAAAATGTAAATTTTGTGTAAATTTGAGTGTAAATTTAAAAACCAATCGTGGTTGAAAAGCAGATATTTATGGTGGTGAGTGCCAAGTAAGAAATAACAAAGTTGTTGTAGCACCCCACTCCATAACATTACAGAAAGCTAGAATACAAATACCGGTGCTTCCAACCCTAGGTCAGACCTGCCGCTGTCCAAGACATCCAAAGAGAAGCACAGGGAGGGCACTTTAGCCACAAAGAGCCAATGTTTTGGCTGACACAGCCATGGCTATGTCCTTGAGATAGGCTGCTGTGTCAGCCGAAATGTTTGTTCTTTATGGCTAAATAAATAACTTTTTGTGAAATCCGACTCGTTTCGCTTTGCTGAGTGCCAGGTATACAGAAATATGTACTTAGAAGTGAGGCGCTTGTTACCTGTGTCTTTGCCCCATTGTTACATAAAAGAAATGAACGTGCTGGAGCTCCGGCATTCGGTATGCAAAAAAAAAATGAAGGAATAAGATTGCTGAGTCCGTGTGCAAGAAGCTCCTGCAAAATGGAAAAAAACACCTTGCAAATTACATTTCAACATGTTATCCCTTAACTACTTTAAGATAAGTGAAGGTTATACTTAAATTATTCAAAAGGATATGGCCGACGACTTTTGTTTTAATAAAATGTATATTGAGGGCGCTGTACAGATGTAGTTCGTCTTACATTGCCCAGAGCTGTGGGGAAAATGCTGTTTCTAGTGGCTCTCCGGGGAGCAGCTGAATTTTCAAATCATGGTCACTTTACATGCAACCAGGGATTGCCACAGCCGTTTTCATCCAGCAATCTCTGGTCGCGGGGAAAGTTAGTCAGACTACATCTACATTTCTGAGTGCAAAATGAGTACCAGATGTAGTGAGGAAAACAATTCCCATTGAAAGCAACAAGATGTTTTTCTTTGATGCATCTGGCTCTGTTTTTACCCCAGGCCTCAATGCATGGGCATCAATCCAAAAGGGGAGTGTAACAAGGTGGATCCCCTGTCAGATAATGGTGCAGGAGAAACAGGTATATAGAGCTTGAGCCAGCAGAGAGGAGGTTAATTCCAAAGCAGGTATGCTGAATCGGCCTCCTCAGCTGGCTCATTAGAGACTTATAGAAGAGTAATTGGTGCCTGTTACAGGGTGCAATTCAGGGGCAAATAATCTGTATTGTGTGTGTCAAAAGTCCTATCAAAAGTCTTTGAAATAACTGAAGCAATTTTTGGGCCCCGGGATTGTACCACTTTAGCCCTGATATATAAAACCCCAATGTATCCTCCCAAAGAAGGAATTAGCACGTTACCTGATTTTCATCAACAGAGTATTTAAATTTATTTGCTGAATTATAAGCCAGAAATATTGAAACGGTATATCCAACCAATGCCACTCCAAATGCTTCAAAGATGACTTCAGATAGAATGTCCATTGGTGGAACTTGAGGAAGTGGTATTCTGAAACACATAAAGCAATACAGTATAGTGCCAGTGAGACTGTTATTCGGCGTGAACTAACCAGTTGCAAACAGAATAATGAATGTCGTATTTAAAAAATACAAATACGTCATGTACGTACATTTTACCCTTTTGATGCTATCCTATCAGCTTTGGAATTACCTGTAACACATCCATTTTTCCTCATACCGTCTATACCTGAAGCAGTTTAAGAAACGTGCATCAAGCATTCTAATACAGGCAGTCCTCGGTTATCCAACACAATGCGTTACTCAAAATGGCGTTGGATAGCAAAACGTTGTAAAGTGAAACACGTTTTCCCATAGGAACACTGTTTAAATGAAAGGTTCCGTACCCGAAGGCATTTTTAACACTAAAATACACCAAATATTTTACGCAGGCAATAAGATATGCAGCACACACATAAATTATATAGTGTATATACTGTATTATATATATAATATAACAGAATAAATAATATATAGTATAATATTATATAGTATAATATAATATTATATATATATATAAATATACGCTCTTACGACTCTGCAACGTTGTTTATGTGTATATGTGTATATATATATATACACATACATACACATAAACAACGTTGCAAAGCGTCGTAAGAGCGTTGGATAAGCCGTTTTGGCGTTGTAAAAATGAACATAGGTATGTATTGCATAGCGTTGGATAAGCCATTCGTTGTAAAACGAAGCGTTGTAAAACGAGGACTGCCTGTACGTTTACATCAGCCTAACACTGCAAGACGTCTTAGTCTTAACTCATTAAAATACTGAGAATTCTTCCTAAACTACCTGGAAATGTCAATCTAAATAGAAATGAAACTTCACATTTTAAGGGACTTTTGCTTGTGTATTTGTAGTTGTTTTCGTTTGGTTTTAGACGGTTATATCATATTGTTTCTCATACAAAGTATTTTGGACTTTCAATGTATTAAGTTAATCTTCTTAAAAGAATTGTGATTATAGGAAATTTTCAAGCATTTGCAAGAAAGTTCCCAACTAGAAATGGGTAACATTTTTGTAGAAATCTGAATCCGCTCTGGATTCGCCAGTTCCTTTTACCTGCGGGATTCCTGGGATCATTCTCTAAAAGGCATAGCGTATATATAGCTCCACCCTACATGTTTTGCTCCATCGATCTTCCTCAGGGGTTAATTAATTAACCCTAGATGCTAGGAGGACTATCCAGTGGCTGGAGGACCTTTATGGAGAGATTCGAGCCTAGATTGGGCCCAACCTTCCCTGGTATCATCATCTGTTCACTGTGCACTGCGATCGCAGCAGAACCACCAGTGGAGGAAGGAATGCTGTTTCCCCTTCCAGATTCTGACCCTGGGTGGTCCCAGCGCCTGTTTATGCATATTGCTTGTGAGTTTAATATCCCGTACCTTACTTTCATATAAAAGCAATCTGCACCATTTTGTGTCTTCTCTGTTTCTGCATGTGGGATTCCTGTCCTCTTTGTCCCTTCATTCCACTCATCTGACCTTGACGAATGTCATTGCAAGGGTGTCCGGATTCTATATTGAATTGGTTATTCCTAACAAACACACCACTTTAAACACTCATGTACCATTTGAGTGCTTTTCTTATAGTTTATTTACCACTGCACGTATATTTTATACTGTGTTGCACTATATTTGTAATTTATTTTTTATATACACCTGCACTGATTTGCGCTCTTGATTTTTCGCTGCAACTACAACCAAAAATTGGCAATCAGATTACTCCCTGGATCAATATCCTTCCCATGTATACTTATTCCCATGTATACTTATATCCTTCCCTGTATACCTTTCCTTTCTAAAAAGATGTCCAACTTTTTTTTTAAATATCTATTGTAGCTGCCATCACAGTCTCGATTGGTAATGAATTCCACATTTTAACGACCCCAACTGTAAATAACCCTTTCCTCCAACCTTAAGGGATGACCCTGTGTCATTTGTACTGCCCTTGAAATAAATAGTTCTTTTGAAAACTCCTTGTATTGGCCCCGTATATATTTGTATATAGTTATCATATCCCATCTTAGACACCTTTTCTAATTTAATCAAAACTAATTTAGCTAGCCTCTCCTCATAAATCAGATTATCCATCCCCTTTATTAATTTGGTGGCTCTTCTCTGCACTCTATCTAGTTACATAATCTATTTCTAAGGATTGGTGCCCAAAATTGTACTCCATATTCAAGGTGTAGTCTAACTAATGCTTTATAAAGGGGTATAATTATGTTTACTTCCCTTTCATCCATTACCGTTTAATGCAAGATAAGATCTTGTTTGCCTTTGCAGCTACTGCATGACTTTGGGCAATATTACTAAGCCTGCTGTCTACAAGCACACTTAAATCCTTCTCCATCAAGGATTCTCCTAATTTATCCCAATTTAATTTGTAAGTTGCTTGTTAATTTGTGTTTCCCAAATGTATAACCTTACATTTATCTGTATTAAACCTCATCTGCCATTTACCTGCCAAAGTTTCTGGTCTATCGAAGTCCTTCTGGACAGAAATTACACCCTGCTCTGATTCTACTACCTTACACAATTTAGTGTCATCAGCAAAGATGGTGACTTTGCTCTCTATGCCAACCTCAAGGTCATTAATAAACAAGTTAAAAAGCAGGGGTCCCAGTACCGATCCCTGAGGTACTCCACTCACAACTTTAGCCCAACCTGAAAAAGTTCCATTTATTAAACTCTCTCTTGACTATTCTTCAACCAGTTATCTTATCTGCTCCTGCCTTTCTACGCCAATTGGGTTTAGTCATTAGAAGTTTTCTAGTATTATCTGTATGTAATATGGGTGTTTCCCTGCAAGCCAAACTCCCAATAATCCCGCAATCTACCTCCATGACCCTTTGCTATATCTCCATCCCCATCTATTCTATTTAGTTCGGTATCTGTTTCTTGTCACTCCACTGTTTTGCTAAACTACGCTTTATTACCTGACTTCTTGTGAGTGAGCATTGGACACCCTTTCATATTTTACTAATTAATTACATTTATTGCACTATATATAGTCTGAAGATCCCGAAAGATCCAATATCCCGGCACAGCACAAGAGATAATCACATAAAAGTGGTTTATTGGAAATGCTAACATATGCCCAACGTTTCGGTCCCCATGGGGACCTGCTTCAGGGGTAACTGGCCTGCTGGGAGCCACACACTTAAATACCCAAAAGGAAGTAGGAATTCACAGTGACCAGGAAAGGGGTGAGGAAAGTGTTGCTAAGCAACAACAAGGGAGTGGCTATGTACGTACACAAAGTAAGGGTAAAACAGTTATAGGCAGAGGACTGAGCAAAGGCTGATGTAGCATATAGAAATGGACAAATACATAACATCCTAAGCATACAATGTTAAAGTTGGGAGTCCGCTACAATAGGATCAATGACTTCTCAAAATAAAGATAGATAAACTAAATAGTTAGTCTGTTAATATGTGTGGACATAAAAAATGGCCGCTCACAACATCAAAACAGAAACAACAGAGCTAAGTAGGAAACATCAAGGCAGCAGAAGTGGACATGCTCCCACATTAATCAATGCAACATATCATAAGGGTTGGAACATATCATAAAGGAATCATCAAAGAAGCTCTGACTGTAATAAATGCATTTCCCAGGCTAATAGAGACTTATAGAAAACACTACAGTACTATTGACCATGTATATCCAGTTATTGTGTGCCAGAGTGTAGTAGTATTCACAGTACTAGTAGGTATATGTGATGCCAAACAGTCTTAATTATGATATACTGTGTATAGCTCGTTGGTTGTGTATAGCATATAGTGCACTTCCAATGTTACTAATACAGAACTGGATAAGCGCAAGATAAGTGCAGGCGATATATTTAGATAGCAGTCAAACAATATATGTGTGCCCTGAAAATGCCTAGTGATAGATAGTGGGGATCAAGCTGGGATTGCCAATCGCCAGGATGTCAATTTTTATATGTAATATACGCAACCCACACTTTATAATGGCAGGGGTCAGGACTGACTGCTAAGGGTTAAACCCAATCAAATATCAACAAAACGATATGCACTATCACAGAACATCATGTGAATGATGACATGTTGGTATGAATCATAACAATAGGATTTTTTGTAACCGATATGGATGTTTTACTGTAAGTAATATTATACGGCAGAGCATTAATTGATTGTTATCTGCTACCAATTTACTTTACCAGCTGTAGTTTAGAATCCCACCACACATGATTTTAACATTCACTTTGTATATAAGAAACACACATTTTTTGATTGAATAAAATGTTATTATTTTGTCATTTCTGAGGAGGTTTTTGACCAGTCTCTCATGGATATACAGTATACATTATCCCTTTGCCCTCATGATGAATAGGAATAAATCATAATACATTGCATCAATTTGTTGGTCCAAAGAATTTCTTCATCAATTTGGTTGAGTGCAATTTTTGGGGATACTTTTTTTGGTTGTCTTTGATCAAATCTCTTTGTAGCTTTCCTCCGTAGTGACAACATATCACAGTCTCCACCTCTATTAGAGTGTAACACTCAGTAATTGGCATGAACCAAAATGACGACATCTGTAAATCTTCTATCATACCACTTAGATTATAAACTCTCAGTGGCCGGGATTTTCTGATTTTGTTTGTTGTGTATGTCTTTATTTATATAGCGCCATTAATGTACATAGCGCTTCACAGTAGTAATACACGTGACAATCATATAAATAACAATCAATACAAATAATAGGTCATGGGAATAAGTGCTTCAGACATAAAAGTAATATTTAGGAAGAGAAGTCCCTGCTCCGAGGAGCTTACAATCTAATTGGTAGATAGGAAGATTGTACAGAGACAGTAGGAGGGCATTCTGGTAGGTGCGTCTGTAGGGGGCCAAGCTTTATGTATCATGTGTCTAGTATAATCCACGGTGCTACTCATATGCTTCTTTAAGCAAGTGTGTCTTAAGGTGGGTCTTAAAGGTGAATAGAGAGGGTGGTACTCGGGTATACGGTCAGAGTTTTAGCAGTCGAACAACAGAGGAAAGGACGTATCTTTGTTATATTGCGGAGCAAAAAGCAACAGGTTTTAGAAACGTTTTGAATGTGAGAGGAGAATGTGAGAGAGGAGTCGAGTGTGACCCCCAGGCATCATGCTTGGGCTACTGGGTAGACCATATGAATGCGTAATGCTAAAGACCACAACAGTGAGATGGGTAAATGAATAAATAACCAGATAATCGTGGGGGGACCCCTAAATATAAACTTGATAGAAGACAGGTACGGGGTTGCAAATCCTGGATAATGAGCTCACTAATAAGTAACACTGATGGGATCCCTCTCAGGTGGAGGCGCTGCACCATATGGTAAGAGTAATTCACCGTAGGCTCCCCACGGCGGAGCAACAGGTAAAGGGCAGCACCAGTAGTGTACTCACAGCCTACCCCCAGATCTGTGATTTGTGGGAGGGGGGGGCGGGGAAAGAGGGCTACATACAATTAGGTCCGGAAATAATTGGACACTGACACAATTTTCATCATTTTGGCTCTATACGCCACCACAATGGATTTGAAATGAAACAACCAAGATGCAATAGAAGTGCAGACTTTCAGCTTTAATTCAAGGGGTTGAACAAAAATATCGTATGAAACGTTTAGGAATTGCAACCATTTTCATACACAGTCCCTTTATTTCAGGGGCTC
This sequence comes from Ascaphus truei, assembly GCF_040206685.1. Classification (NCBI taxonomy): domain Eukaryota; kingdom Metazoa; phylum Chordata; class Amphibia; order Anura; family Ascaphidae; genus Ascaphus; species Ascaphus truei. The sequence continues at coordinate 76,163,156 of NC_134484.1, forward strand.
AAATGTAATTGGACAAATTAACAAAATCATAAATAAAATGTTCATTTTTAATGCTTTGTCGAGAATCCTTTGCAGGCAATGACTGCTTGAAGTCTGGAATGCATGGACATCACCAAAGCTGGGTTTCCTCCTTTGTGATGCTTTGCCAGGCCTTTACTGCAGCTATCTTCAATTGTTGTTTGTTCGTGGGTCTTCTGCCTTAAGTTTTGTCTTCAGCAAGAGAAATGCATGCTCGATCGGGTTGAGATCAGGTGATTGACTCGGCCATTGCAGAATATTCCACTTCTTTGCCTTAAAAAACTCATGGGTTGCTTCCGCAGTATGTTTTGGGTCATTGTCCAATCAACTTTGCTGAATCTGAGCAGACAATATATCCCTATACACTTCAGAATTCATCCGGCTGCTTCTGTCTTCTGCCACATCATCAATAAACACTAGTAACCCAGTGCCATTTGAAGCCATGCATGCCCATGCCATCACACTGCCTCCACTGTGTTTTACAGGTGATGTGGTATGCTTTGGATCATGAGCCGTTCCAAGCCTTCTCTTCTCATCACTCTGGTACAGGTTGATCGTAGTTTCATCTGCCCAAAGAATGCTGTTCCAGAATCGTGAAGTCTTCTCTTTATGGTAGACTTGGATAATGATATGCCTACCTCCTGGAGAGTGTTCTCCACTTGGCTGGATGTTGTGAAGGGGTTTTTCTTTACCATGGAAAAGCTCCTACGATCATCCACCACTGTTGTCTTCCGTGGACGTCCAGTCCTTTTTGTGTTGCAGAACTCACCAGTGCGTTCTTTTTTTCCTCAGAATATATCAAACTGTTGATTTGGCCACTCCTAATGTTCCTGCTATCTCTCTGATGGATTTTCTTTTTTTTTTTGCAGCCTAAGGATGTCCTCTTTCACTTGCATTGAGAGCTCCTTTGACCGCATGTTGTGGGTTCAGAGCAACAGCTTCCAAATGCGAATGCCACACCTGGAATCAACTTTTACCTGCTTAATTGATGATGAAATAACGAAGGAATAGCCCACACCTGTCCATGAAACAGCTTTTGAGTCAATTGTCCAATTATTTTTGATCCCTTGAAAAAGAGGGAGCTACATATTAAAGAGATGTAATTCCTGAACCCTTCCTCCAATTTGGATGTGAATACCCTCAAATTAAAGCTGATATACTGCACTTTAAGCCCATATTCATTATTTAACTGTAACTTGAATTTATTTTGGTACACAGCCAAAATAACAAAACTTGTATCAGTGTCCAATTATTTCCGGACCTAACTATATGTTATGTTTATTTATTTAATCACATATTCCAGTTTGTGTATGGCCATCTAGACTATGTACAGATGCAGCCGTTATTGCTCCAGCTGGTGCGTTGTGGCAGGAAACACACAGAGGGAGCAGACACTCGTCTTTCTGTAGTAAAATGATTAAACCTGGCTAATAATCTGTGTCATGTGGAGAAATCCTCATTAACAAGATTCTTATATTTGATTCAGACATAAGTAAAAGCATTTTTTTCTTTTATTATACTTCTAGCCGTCTAAATGGCATAGTTTGGCATTGATACCTGTGTTTATGATGGTGTTTATACAATGATTTAATTTACTTGGAAATATTAAAAGTATTTACCCTTTTGGAATATGTCCCACAACGTGCATGCTATAAGCAGACTCCATATCACCATAATAACATGCTAGAGATGCTGTAATTATCTGTGCAAAAAAGAAAATAAGTTAGTAACAATAACGTGGTTTGTTTACCATAAATTCAAACATGTTCCAAATCTGATCTTAACTACCAAGTTCATTTTACCATTATAATTTACTTGTTATAAGTACCAATATGCTATGCTATGTTGGAATAGGAAGCCTGACATTTAAATAGGCTATTCTGAAAGAACTGAGGTGACAGTACAAAAGGTGTGAGAGGTAGATGACAAGGCAGTGCCTTCCTATGAATGGAAATGCTTAGGAATAGATTCCTGGAAGTGGAAATGAACATAGATTGAGTGCTGAAGGCTACTGATAAAAATATTATATAGTACAGACTAGATATTTTCAGAATCATGTATTCAAATATCCCTGATACAATTCTAGTGCAGAAAAATAGCACCAGTTTTATCACAAAAAATGTATTCCTTTAAATCAGGTTGCTTTTATAAACCTGATGAAGTTTTTACATACATTTTGCACCAGTTTGAACCAGGGAAATATAATATAATAACACCAGTATGAACTACAAGTTCAGCATTGTCATCGCAATTCATTATTTTATACAATATACAATAACAGCTCCCATCCCACTCATCATACACAGCCATGCTATGAGATATCACCGCATATATGTTCTGACACCTAGACGGGAACAGACACCTCACAACCGTGACTGAATCATTCATAGAGAAGGAACCTTGACCTTGACAAAGCCCCATGAGAACACCTGCTCCAGTACAAAAAGAAAAAAACAACCACAAGCATACCACTAGTGGCCACATACAGCCCTGCCTTAGAGGAAATGAAAACAATAATGAAAGGTCTACAACCAACAGCATGCTGAGAGAGGATGACACATTAAAATACATCTTCCCCAAACCTCTTAACCTTGCATTCTGGCTACTGCTAAACCTGACTAACAGAAGTTAGACAACAGAAAACGTCCAAACGACTCTGTGAATGGCACATAACCATGCAACATCACATGCTACAAGCTTTGCAAACATATGCCAAGATCCCACAGCCAGTAACAAACATAGAACATTCAATGTTAAAGTATCATACTGATGCACATCCAGGAATGTGGTATACTGTAAATGATTGAATGCAGCAAATGTGACTTAGGCCATGTCCATAGCAGGGGAAGCCGCGCTGAGCCGTGCGGATGCTCCGCGCTGAGCCCCGGCATCCTCAATGAGGATGTCTTTAGAGGGGGCTCACGCGAGCGTCCGCAGGCGTGCTGAGTAGTTGGATTTTTCAGCCGACAGCCAAGCTGTTTTTCAGCACGCTGTCGGCTGAAAACATCCAATCAGCACGAAGCAGCGCCAACGTCACGGCGCCGTGACGTCGCCGCCGTGACGTTGACGTCGGTGCATCGCGGGCGATTGGCCCAGCGACGTCACTGCCCTGCCTCCCCCCGCCTCCCGATCGCGGACGCTGGCTCGCCTGCATGGGCATGAAATCACTCATGCTTAATCAGGTGAGCATCAGCGCAGCTCAGCGCTGCTCCACGTTCTATGGACGCAGCCTTAGGATGCTACATTGGTGAAACCAGCCAAAAAATTAAAACCAAAACAACCTACACAGACACACAATAACACACCATACAGAAGGAAGATATTGCACTCCAGTGGGACACCACTTGTCACAGCCAGATCTTTCCATAAATGATTTAAAAATACAAGTCCTCAAAATAATGTTTAAAAGTACTCAAGAATGGAAAACATTTGAACTCAAAATACTAATGAACTTTGACACAAAATAAAGAGGACTTAATGCTGATATGGGGGTTCTTACACACTGTCATAATTTTTTTTAATGCTTATCCATGCTTCTCTGTAAATTGTACAATTAACCTTCTCAGCCCAACCCCCCTGCACACTGCTGATGGATGTATGGTCCTATTTCTCACTGTCCCTGTCTTCCATTTACTGCCCTGTATGTTTAGTTACCATTCTCTCTACCATTCCTTTCCTACATTATCTGCTTTAGATGGCTATCTTGTTTTTTTGTTTTTACATCTGTGTTTTAAGCTCATGGAATCTTTGTAAATCAGTATTGCTGACACAAAGAAGAGAGAAAACTCTGGAAAACGTTTCTCATAATATCAATTGTTAGTCCAAATAAAAAAGGTATCACCTAATACTGAAGTACTCATTTAGTCTGCACTATCATAACTGGACTAACACGGCTTTTCCTAATTAATTCATTAAAAAAACTATCAGAGTTTTTGTAATGTTTCTCACTGCCTCTGTGTTAATTTTAAATGTATCCCCTTCTTCCACCCTGTGCCTCCATCCCTTCACACTGCTGATAGATGCTCGGTCCTATTTCTCACTATCCATTTGAAAGGGTTAAAAGTAAAAGCCAGACCTCCATTTTGTCTTTACCATTATGCTTGAACTTTTCCCTGAATTAAATGTTCAATAAACGACCTCCAGATATGCTAATTGTTTTCAGTTAAAGTAGAACATAGCCAAGGCTAAAGATAATGTGTACGAGGGGAAAATCCCCAGCTAGGCTGTCATTTTAGTAATATGCTAATATTGTTGCGCCTCTAATTAACACCTTATTTTCCTGTATAAATAGTATTGCTTTTCCGTAATAAAGTTGAGATGAGGGATCAGAAATACTCTTTGTGCCTGTTCCTTCATTTCCCGAGCGCTCGTACGGCATCAGATCGAGATCCAACAGCCCAGGGTGTGGTTAAGTCTCCCCGGGTCGAGCAACAGTGTTTCCAGTCACCATGGCAGGCTGATCGAGATGTCCCCGGCCCATTATAATTAGCAAGAACCTTACACCATTTCATCCATTTATTGCCATGATTGTTGTATTGTATAGTATGTCTTTATTTATATAGCGCCATTAATGTACATAGCGCTTCACAGTAGTAATACACATGGTAATCATATAAATAACAAATAATATAAATAACAGGTCATGAGAATAAGTGCTTCAGACATAGAAGTAACAATAAGGAAGAGGAGTCCCTGCTCTGAGGAGCTTACAGTCTACTTGGTAGGTAGAGAGAACGTACAGAGACAGTAGGAGGGAATTCTGGTAAGTGCGTCTGCAGGGGGCCAAGCTTTATGTATCATGTGTCCAGTATTATCCACGGTGGTATTCATATGCCTCTTTAAGCAAGTGTGTCTTAAGGTGGGTCTTAAAGGTGGATAGAGAGGGTGCTAGTCGGGTATTGAGGGGAAGGGCATTCCAGAGGTGTGGGGCAGTCAGTGAGAAAGGTTTAAGGTGGGAGAGGGCTTTAGATACAGAGGGGGTAGAAAGAAGACATCCTTGAGAAGAACGCAAGAGTCGGGATGGTGCATAGCAAGAAATTAGGGCTGAGATGTAAGGAGGGGCAGAATAGTGTAAAGCTTTAAAAGTGAGGAGGAGACTTGAGTGTGAGATGCAGTATTTGATTGGAAGCCAGGAGAAGGATTTCAGGAGGGGAGACGCGGAGACAGAGTTAGGAAAAAGTAGAGCGATTCTGGCAGCAGCGTTTAGGATAGATTGTAGAGGAGACAGATGAGAGGCAGGAAGGCTGGACAGCAGGAGGTTACAGTAATCAAGACGGGAAAGAAAGAGGGCCTGAGTCAGAGTTTTAGCAGTCGAGCAACAGAGGAACGGGTGTATCTTTGTGATATTGCGGAGGAATATATTTTATTTACTATTTTCTCTTACTTTCCTTCTCTACCTCATCTGCCTTAGATTGTTATCTTGGATTTTACATCTGTGTTATACTCATGGAATCTTATGTACAGTAAATCAGTATTGCTGACCTGAGGAAGAGAAAGAACTCTTGGAAGCTTGCCCTAAAATATCAATTGTTAGTCCAAATAAAAAAGGTATCACCTAATACTGAAGTACCTATTTTATACACATACTGTATGTAAAAGATATAAATACTAAATAATGTGCGTTATGAGAGTGAAAAAGGACACTGGCCAAAATGTGATGGTTCTCTGTAGTACCAAACTTCAATTTGTTTTGAGAAACATTTACATAATTTAGAAAGAAAGGTTTATTTTCTGTTCTAATAGAAAAAGTTCAAGTTTACCCTATTAATCCCCCTCACTCCCAATACACATACACACTATGTTCCCATTCAAGAGCGCATATGCAGTACTCACCAAAATCAGATCAATTGGAATTACTATTTTAATTATACTTTTGAATTTTTGATTCAGCTGTTTTACCAGAAGAAGCACCACAATGCAGAGTATGGATAAAAGCATCACTTCTATTTGAATCATTCTGATGTTGTTAAATATGTAGGTATATGTCTGCAATACACAAACACGAGAAGCACTGTGAGTCACAAGGGAAACATATGCTAAATGGACAAAAAGTACATATATATATATAGCTATTGTAATTAAAGGTATTAGTCATAAATGGAATGGGTATACAAAGCTACAGTGTAGAGGAATAGGAAGAGAGATATTAATGCAATGACTGTTGCTGCTGTACATTTACTAAGATAGCAGCGTTTATTTCGACAATTTAACTCACTGAGTGATTGAAGAAGGTGTAACTGCACTGAGACTGAAGATAATTACATTATTTTACATGACTATTCCCTAGTCAGGGCCATGGTAAAGATGTCCATTCAAGAAAAAGTATCAGAGAAGAAGTAGGCGATGAAGATTCAAGACAAATAAAGGGCTTATTCTAGTAGCTACGATAACTTTGCTGCCACCGAACGGTTTGTCATTTGTGTTATCGCGGTATCCAGAAAGAATCAGAAAACATTTCCACAAGTCTGAAACCGTGAGGTAGGAAAATGCCAATACTATACGGGAGAGCAGCTATGGTATCTCAGCTGCTCTCTAAGTTCTTCCCTGTGCGATCTGGCCGCAGTCTATAAGAGCTGAATAGAAAGCTGCACAGAGAGCCGCATCTCCCTGCACAGAGACAGATCAACACCGAGAAATTACAGACCTGTAAGCCTGACTTCAATAGTAGGGAAACTACTTTAAGGTTTAATACGGGATAATATTCAGGAATACCTAATGGAAAACAAAATTATTAGTAATAGTCAGCATGGATTTATGAAGGATAGATCTTGCCAAACTAACCTTATTTGTTTCTTTGAGGAGGTAAGTAGGAATTTAGACCAGGGTAATGCAGTTGATGTGGTCTACTTAGATTTTGCAAAGGCTTTTGATACGGTTTCACACAAGAGGTTGGTGTACAAAATAAAGAAAATTGGACTCAGTAATAATATATGCACCTGGATTGAAAACTGGTTAAAGGACAGACAACAGAGGGTTGTCATAAATGGAACTTTTTCAGGTTGGGCTAAAGTCGTGAGTGGAGTACCTCAAGGATCGGTACTGGGACCCCTGCTTTTTAACTTGTTTATTAATGACCTTGAGGTTGGGATCGAGAGCAAAGTCTCCATCTTTGCTGATGATACTAAATTGTGTAAGGTCCTAGAATCAGAGCAGGATGTAATTTCTCTTCAGAAGGACTTGGAGAGACTGTAAACGTGGGCAGGTAAATGGAAAATTAGTTTTAATACAGATAAATGTAAGGTTATGCATTTGGGATGCAAGAATAAAAAGGCGACTTACAAATTAAATGGAGATATATTGGGGAATCCTTGATGGAGAAGGATTTAGGAGTGCTTGTAGACGGCAGGCTTAGCAATAGTGCCCAATATCATGCAATAGCTGCAAAGGCAAACAAGATCTTATCTTCCATCAAACGGGCAATGGATGGAAGGGAAGTAAACAAAATTATGCCCCTTTACAAAGCACTAGTAAGACCACACCTTGAATATGGAGTACAATTTTGGGCACCAATCCTAAGAAAAGACATTATGGAACTAGAGAGAGTGCAGAGAAGAGCCACCAAATTAATAAAGGGGATGGACAATCTAACTTATGAGGAAAGGCTAGCTAAATTAGATTTATTTACAATAGAAAAGAGGCACCTAAAGGGGATATGATAACTATATACAAATATATTCGGGGACAATACAAGGAGCTTTCAAAAGAGCTATTCATCCCACGGGCAGTACTAAGGACTCGGGCCATCCCTTAAGGTTGGAGGAAAGGAAATTTCACCAGCAACAAAGGAAAGGGTTCTTTACAGTAAGGGCAGTTAAAATGTGGAATTCATTACCCATGGAGACTGTGATGGCCGATACAATAGATTTGTTCAAAAAAAGGTTGGACATCTTTTTAGATGGGAAAGGTATACAGGGATATACCAAATAACTATACATGGGAAGGATGTTGATTCAGGGATTAATCCGATTGCCAATTCTTGGAGTCAGGAAGGAATTAATTTTTCCCCTTAATGTGGTTTTTTGTTTGCCTTCCTATGGATCAATAAGTAAGTATAGATATAGGATAAAGTATCTGTTGTCTAAATTTAGCATAGGTTGAACTTGATGGACCTATGTCTTTTTTCAACCTCATCTGTAACTATGTAACTATATAACAGTAACTATGTAACTATGTAACTATGTAACTCTTAGGCCACATTTATAGTGCCGGCGACTCGACCGATGACGTTGCCGTCGCCACTGGCAAAAGTTAAACTTTACTTTTTAGCGACGTCGCTGGCGACAAGGCCAGTGACACCACGAAGGGGGCAGGGCAGAGTGCAGTAGGCGCTCTGTGATTGGTGTAGAGACAGTCACATGTGGTGACTGTCCCAAAATCAAATTTTCGTGGCATCACAATTTTTGGTCGCTCCGTCACGCTTTCTATAAGCGCATGCAACTGATTCAATGTATTTGTTTTTCGCGCGGCGGCGCTGTCACCGAGCAGACTTACAGGCGATCGCAGTGTTTTTATTATTTACATTTTAATAACAGTGTACGGTAGCAGGGGGTCTCTGGAGCAGAGCAGCATTGATTTCAGGTCCGGGGACCCCCTGCTTCCCGAGTTACAGGCCCTAGTATAGGGTGCTGGTATCTCCTATGCGTTTAAATGTCCCGGTCACACGACGCAGAAGATTTAAACATTGCAGGAGGATACCGGCACTCCATAGCAGGACCTGTATCTCAGAAAGCAGGGGGTCTCCGGGGCTGAAATTAATGCGATTCTGCTCTGGAAGACCCCCTGCTCCCGCACACAAGTATTCAAATGTAAATAAAAACAGCTTCATTATCTTGGCAGCTAGCCACTAAGGCTATGAAGGGGTTAAACCTGAGTACCTGTTTTTTTGGGGTACAGGGGGTGGGTGAAGGGGGTAGTTTCCCCATGGTGGGTGATTAGGCCTGCCAGGAAGGTTGCGGGGGGAGTTAACCCCTTCACTAACATAGCAGTGGTAACCGCTATGGTAATGAAGGGGTTAACCACTCCTGCTACCCACCCGAAAGGCCTAATCACCCACTCTTGGGGCAACTGCCCACTTAACCCAATCCCTCTACCCCTAAGAAACATTGTAAAATACAACAACCCTACCACCCACGTCCTCTGGGTACCGAGACATGGAGGTAGTTGCCCTGGTGAGGATGGTTAGGTGTCCCGGGTGGGTAGTGGCGGCAGGGGGTTAACCCTCAATTACTATAGTGGTTACTAAACGCTAAGGTGATTAAGGGGTTAGTGGCCATTAGTTTGTTTTTTGATTGTAATGTTGCTGCCTACAGAGGACAAGGACGCAAACGACGGTGATGAGGACGGCCTTCATCCTGGCAGGGGTAAGTAGAACTTTTATTTACTATATGCTGGCTGGATAATGTTTTATTTAATGAGGAAATTAGCTATTATCCAGATCTGGATACATTATTGTACTGTATATGCTAGGGTGGTGAGGGAGTTGTTGGGGGTAGAAGTGGTGCCCATTCATTGCTATTGGGATTAACTTTGCTCCCATAGGGCATAGGTAACCACACTGGCACTCAATGGGTGTATTGGCTAGTATTGTGTTTTAATGTTTATTGTGGGTAGCGTGTGTGGGTGAAGGTAGTATTTGGCCCATGGTGGGTGTTTATGCCTACCGGGTGGGTAGCAGGAGGGGTTAACCCCTTCATTACCTCAGCGGTAGTAACCGCTATGGTAATTAAGGGGTTAACTCCTCCCGCAAGGCCTAAATACCCACCATTGGACAAATATGACTTTCACCCACCCCCACTACCCACAATAACCTGGGCACTAGTATTTAACCCCTTCACTGCCTTAGCGGATAGCCGCTAAGGTTATAAAGCTGCCTGTAAATTTATTTGCATTGGATTGAAGCCGGGGGTCTCCGGAGCTGGTATTAATACATATCAGCTTCAGAGACTCCTGGCTTCAATCTGATGCAGGAAAAAATAAAAAAAATTCCCCTAAATCCTACTCACATATCCCATCTCGCCACCCTTGGGGTGCCGAGATTACATTTGTGAGGAGCTCGCTAGGTGAGAGCCTCGAGGTTCTCATCAGAGCTACTAGAATAGGGTGATTTCTCAAAAAACACGAGTTGGAGCTCTTTTCGAGCTCCTGCTCGATGTATTTGAGCAGGAGCAAGACCGCTCAGCGAGATGCACTTCCGGTACAAGTTTGGCAGGTCATCAGAGCTTTCTTAATAGCAAACTTGCCAAATCGTACGGGAAGTGCGCAAAAATAATAATAACAGTTTGTGCTTGTATAGAGCTACTGTTTTTAATGTAGCTCTTTACAGAGACTTTTTGCAGACAATCTATGTTTTTTATGTCTGAGGCACAGGGAGATAAAGTGACTTGCCCAAGGTCACAAGGAGCCAACACTAGGAATTGAATCAGGTTCCCCTGCTTCAAACAAACACAGTGCCAGTATCTTTACTCACTGAGCCACTCCATCTCTCTGGAGCTTGACGAGTTAGTTATCAAAGCTACTAGGTCCCATAGTGTTGAAGGACAGTGGGAGAAGAAATGTCTAGATTTTAAAGGGGAAGAGCACAGTAATACATACAGTACATCACCCCATTCACAGGCTTCAGCCAGATAACTCTGCAAATTCATCTTTTAATAACAGCATTAGGTGCCAGAACTATATTATTAAATTATGAAAGGCTGAGGGCCCTATTTAATAAACTAAGATAATGCAAACTTTTGCTGCACTCTGAACATCATGTCAAAAACATACAATACAATATGCATAAAACTTACATAGAACATTCCCAATGGCCTTGACATATAAGGCACTTTTATTCCTAATAGATACTTCACTTGGGATGTCACCACGTGCGTAGCTGCTCCTGTTGTCATTGAGCTTACCACAGGTTCTGACAAGATCAAAGTTGCACTACCCAAATGCAACACAAACATTGATACCTAAAACAAATATACATATGTTAGATCCATTTAAATAAACTTGAACAGTACCAAGTATGAGATCAATATAATTCACGGCCACGGTATGGATATCCAGATAGAGGTTTCCGTCCACATAAAAAAAGATCTCTCCCTCTAACTATCTCCTATGAAGCAGATGATTTTTGATCTAAACCCAAGTTCACTGACTAGTAACCATTGTCTTTGAATTAGGTGCTCGTGAAGGGGCGAGGCTAATATGTTATTGAACTTGCTGGCAATAACACCTGCTACACCTGTTGGGCTGTATTTTGTTTACTATCCACCAAGATCGTTCTGTCCTCACCTTCCAGACATATCTAAAAACTCACCTTTTATAATGAAGCATACTCCATAACACAATTAAACAATCCACAACACTTATCCTTATTCCTCAACTGCACCAATTTCTCCCAGTGTTCACTTTTATGTTTTATGCACTTATCAAGGTTTGTACTATTCTCTGCTGTGTTGTGTTTTGTTTTATAATGGCCTTATAAATGGGGATGATTCAATATGTACCATAAATGGCCCAATCGGCAATGTCGGCACATATAGAATCAGCCCTAAAGTGTTGTATCAAAGTTTGGACGTAACATATATACAGTAAATACAAATATTCAATACAATATAATTCTTTATAAAATGTTTTACCAGGAAGTAATACATTGAGAGTTACCTCTCATCTTCAAGTATGTCCGGGGCACAGAGTTAAGACAAATAATACTATACATGGTTCAAATACAGTTACATAAGTGAACAGGGTATACATTATATACAAGACATAGCATGCACAGTTAGAGATAATATATATCATAGGCGTATGTAACAGTTACAGACCAGATTAAAATGTGAGAGCTTTATTTTTGAAAGAACTTAGACTGGTGGTGGCTGTGAGAGTCTCCGGTACATTGTTTCAGTTTTGGGGTGCACGGTAAGAGAAGGAGGAGCGGCCGGATACTTTTCTGAATCTTGGGACCATGAACAGTCTTTTGGAGTCAGATCTCAGATGATAAGTGCTGCATGTGGTAGGGGTGAGGAGCTTGTTCAGATAGATGGGTAGCTTGCCCAGGAAATATTTGAAGGCAAGACAGGAAAGATTAACTTTGCGCCTAGTCTCAAGTGATGATCAATCTAGTTCTTTGAGCATTTCGCAGTGATGTGTGTTGTAGTTGCATTGGAGAACAAAACGGCATATAGAATTGTAGAGGGTGTCAAGTTTGCTAAGGTGGGTTTGGGGTGCCGAACTGTATACTATGTCCCCATAGTTGATAAATGGCATTAGCATCTGCTGTGCAATACGCTTTCTGACCAGCATACTTAGGGAGGATTTGTTCCTGTAAATTACACCTAGTTTGGCATAGGTTTTGGATGTCAGGGTATCCCTGTGCATCACAAATGTTAAATGGGAGTCAAACCATATGCCCAAGTATTTAAAACTACTAACAGGAGTTAGGGTGGTGTTAGCGTTGGTTCTGATCTGGAGCTCAGTCATTGGAAGCTTTACAAATTTAGCCTTGGTCCCAAATACCATTGTTACAGTCTTGTCGGTATTTAGAAAGTTTGTTTTGGGAAATCCAATTATCAAGTCTCAAAAAGTCAGAAAGGTAATATAAAACAGCTTGCCAATCAAATCTCAAAATAAATACGGATTTCTAAATTAAAAGAATCAGATTTTTGAGTCAGAATACAGTCTCTCTGGTGTGGAACTTCTGGACAGAACTAACAGTTAGATTTCAGACTGGATAATAGCGACGTAGGATTTGGGTGTGTGACTGGACCTACGTGGTATTTGCATTCTTGGGAACTGATCACCCCCAGAAATCAAACACATGGATATTTTGGGAAATATGTTCAAAAGTACAGTGCAAGTCAATTCACAATTGATTTGCACCTCCTGTGATTGGTCAGTTTTTATTCTTGCAAGAGCAATGTTAACAGTGTAATAAAAAGGATGATAAGGTAAAATTAGGAAACATTCTGTCAATGTTTGCTATGATGTATTCCATAGCCAACTAGGCTAACCTAAAGTGGGCTGAACAACAACTAAAAAGAACTTGATAAAGAAAGATCAGAATTAAAGGTGCTTGCAGAAAGTAAATACATAGCTGAAGAGGAAAGTAAAAAATTGGCTAAAGAGCTACTAGCACTCCAAAAGGAACTTGCTGAAGAAAAATTACTAGTAAAAGTACTCGCAGAGAATGACCAAACACAGAATTCTAACTAATTGTGAAGAGATGCTGTGTACAATTGAGATATTCTATGAGGAAAAACAGGAGCTGCAGGAAGCTTTGGACTCTTGCCAGACTAAGGGCCTCATGCAGTAAGCCCCGATAAGGCTTTTTCGGCATTTTATAGCCGTTTTTTGCCCTCCTGATTCAGTAAGCCCCGATAAGTGGGAATTATCGGCAACTTTTCTTCCGAAAAAAAAAATTTCGCCACCCGGCTGCCGATAAGCCACTTATCGGGACTTTTTTTTCCCGCCTGAATTCAGTAAGCCCCGATCAGCTTTTTGGTGCTGATCGGCAGGCCAGATTGGAGATTTTATGGCCAATCCAGCCCGCCAACTAAAGTTGGCAACTTGCTGAAGGAGAAGCATCGGCAAGGGCGACACTTAGGAAAAATCAGCCCTTTTTCCTGCCTGTGATTGATGCCGGGGGTCTCCGGAGCTGATACCCGCACCGGAGCCCCCCAGCATGCATCCGAGGCAGGAAAAAGGCATTTAAAAGCCACTTCATTACCTTAGCGGCTAACCGCTAAGGCAATGAAGGGGTTAACCCACCGTGCCAGCGTTATTGTGGGTAGCGGGGATGGGTGAGGGGGGTATTTGGCCCTGGGTGTGAGTTTAGGACTTGCGGGGGGGATGCGGGGGCACTTAACCCCTTCACGACCGTAGCGGTTAATACCGCTACGGTCCTGAAGGGATTAAGGCCTCCCGCTACCCACCCGCAAGCCCTAAACAACCACCGTTGGGGCTAATGCCCCCTTCACACACCCCCACTACCCACAATAATAAAAAAAAACACACCCCAGCCCCACAATAACGAATTAAATAATTAATTAAATAATTATATATATATATATATATATATATATATATATATATATATATATACCCAACAACACCTATACCCCCCTAACATACAGTATAGTAATGGGCAGAATGACTATTATCCACAAATGGATAATAGTGCAGTTGTCCATTTACAATACATACACAACAATAAAGACTTTAAATACATATAGCACTCACCCATGTCCCACTGCCACGATGAAGGCCATCCTCATCTTCATCCTGCCCATGCCCCATCCGCTTCTGCAAAACAAACACAAGAATTACAACATCCAAATTAATGTCCCCTAACCCCTTAATCACCATAGCGGTTATTAACCGCTACAGTTATTATTGGGGTTAAGACACCATCACCCACATACCCTCCCCCACAAAGCCCCCCAACCACCCTCACCCAATACCCACAGGGGAGTCCTACCAAATACCCTTGGGCCTAATACCCCCTCCCCCAGCACATACAGTACAATAATGTGCCAAATAACTATTATCCACATAGGGATAATACATTATTTGGCCATTATTAAACACATTCAATAACGTTAAAATGTAAAGAAACTTGTACTAACCTCATCAATAAGAAGTCTCCGTCGCCAGCATCATCCTTGGGGTCCGTTGCCAACATTAGAAATAGCCACAACATTTCAATATCATTAACATAACACTGAACCCCTTAATCACCTTATCGGGTACTAACCTGAAAGGTAATTAAGGGGTGAAGCCATCCTGCAATGCCTACAACAGTTATGCATAACATCCTCAGTGAAATAAAAACCAATTGCCTAACCAAATTCCATTTAATCATTCAATCTGTAGGCTCACATGCCTCATAAAACATTGCATTTACAGTGTATACATGTAGCATAACATGTAAACTGCATGTACACGCTGCAAATCAATGTTAACAATACAATAATGCCACTCAAATCGCCATACATCACAAGAAGTATATTATTTAATACAATAAACTCACCATCAATGAATTACCACACATCAATTACATCCCTAAACAATTAAAATACCATCCATACCAATTACACAATGAACTAAAGCTATCCTAACAGAGAACAACTTCAAAACATAGTCAAAAGTACACCAACAATTACAATATAATAAAGCAAGGCTTTCCATATCCTACTGTACGGCCTGGAAGCCCAAAACTTACATCTGTCTAAAAATAAAATACATTTAGCACACATCAATGCATAGCCACAATGATTAACAATACAGAATTAGAAGCTTTAACAACACTATCATTTCTTACCCTGTATATATATCTGTACACATACATACAGACATACATACAGTGGGAAGAAATGATATGCATTGTAAAAAATGAAAACATGAAAAAGCAACACAAAAAACAGTTACATTAAGTACATTTCTTTATTTAACTTACCATTACTTGCCCCCACCGACTCCCGTTGATCAGCTTACTCACGAACCAATCCACGACACCATCCACGACACCATCCAGGAACAAATCCACGACACAATCCAGGAACAAATCCACGAACCAAACCAGGAACCAATCCAAGAACAAGTGCAGGAACCAATCCAGGAAGCAAGCCACGAAGAAATCCAAGAAACAATCCACGACACGATCCAGGAACAGGAACCCATAAAAGAAAAAAAACATAACAAATTAAACATTAAAATAATAAAACATGACAATCAAGGGTTGTACTAGTTTTATTCTTAGTGAATCTGTATTACAATACCTTGTTCCGGGGTCTTCTTGACGTCCGGTGCCACGCCCTGGTCTTCAATCTTCAGGAGGAGGTCCGTCCTCCTCGGCATCTGCCTTCAAAATGAGACGACATAGGCTTTTATAGGCCTATGACGTCACATTTGTCGTCATATGGTTCCCACGGCCCTGATTGGGCCGTGAAAACCATGTGTTTTGGCCGATGTAAAAAAATTGATGACGTCACTTAAAGGCAATGCCAGCACAGCCAATCAGAATGGCTTTGCTGCTATTGCCTTTAAGAAAACGTCATGAAATGACACATGGCCGGACTCACATGGTACTTGAACCAATCAGAGTAGGGATGGAGTTCCCACGCTCTGATTGGCTGGCTTACCATGTGAGTCCGGCCATGTGTCATTTCATGACGTTTTCTTAAAGGCAATAGCAGCAAAGCCATTCTGATTGGCTGTGCTGGCATTGCCTTTAAGTGACGTCATCAATTTTTTTACATCGGCCAAAACACATGGTTTTCACGGCCCAATCAGGGCCGTGGGAACCATATGACGACAAATGTGACGTCATAGGCCTATAAAAGCCTATGTCGTCTCATTTTGAAGGCAGATGCCGGTTGAGGACGGACCTCCTCCTGAAGATTGAAGACCAGGGCGTGGCACCGGACGTCAAGAAGACCCCGGAACAAGGTATTGTAATACAGATTCACTAAGAATAAAACTAGTACAACCCTTGATTGTCATGTTTTATTATTTTAATGTTTAATTTGTTATGTTTTTTTTCTTTTATGGGTTCCTGTTCCTGGATCGTGTCGTGGATTGTTTCTTGGATTTCTTCGTGGCTTGCTTCCTGGATTGGTTCCTGCACTTGTTCTTGGATTGGTTCCTGGTTTGGTTCGTGGATTTGTTCCTGGATTGTGTCGTGGATTTGTTCCTGGATGGTGTCGTGGATGGTGTCGTGGATTGGTTCGTGAGTAAGCTGATCAACGGGAGTCGGTGGGGGCAAGTAATGGTAAGTTAAATAAAGAAATGTACTTAATGTAACTGTTTTTTGTGTTGCTTTTTCATGTTTTCATTTTTTACAATGCATATCATTTCTTCCCACTGTATGTATGTCTGTATGTATGTGTACAGATATATATACAGGGTAAGAAATGATAGTGTTGTTAAAGCTTCTAATTCTGTATTGTTAATCATTGTGGCTATGCATTGATGTGTGCTAAATGTATTTTATTTTTAGACAGATGTAAGTTTTGGGCTTCCAGGCCGTACAGTAGGATATGGAAAGCCTTGCTTTATTATATTGTAATTGTTGGTGTACTTTTGACTATGTTTTGAAGTTGTTCTCTGTTAGGATAGCTTTAGTTCATTGTGTAATTGGTATGGATGGTATTTTAATTGTTTAGGGATGTAATTGATGTGTGGTAATTCATTGATGGTGAGTTTATTGTATTAAATAATATACTTCTTGTGATGTATGGCGATTTGAGTGGCATTATTGTATTGTTAACATTGATTTGCAGCGTGTACATGCAGTTTACATGTTATGCTACATGTATACACTGTAAATGCAATGTTTTATGAGGCATGTGAGCCTACAGATTGAATGATTAAATGGAATTTGGTTAGGCAATTGGTTTTTATTTCACTGAGGATGTTATGCATAACTGTTGTAGGCATTGCAGGATGGCTTCACCCCTTAATTACCTTTCAGGTTAGTACCCGATAAGGTGATTAAGGGGTTCAGTGTTATGTTAATGATATTGAAATGTTGTGGCTATTTCTAATGTTGGCAACGGACCCCAAGGATGATGCTGGCGACGGAGACTTCTTATTGATGAGGTTAGTACAAGTTTCTTTACATTTTAACGTTATTGAATGTGTTTAATAATGGCCAAATAATGTATTATCCCTATGTGGATAATAGTTATTTGGCACATTATTGTACTGTATGTGCTGGGGGAGGGGGTATTAGGCCCAAGGGTATTTGGTAGGACTCCCCTGTGGGTATTGGGTGAGGGTGGTTGGGGGGCTTTGTGGGGGAGGGTATGTGGGTGATGGTGTCTTAACCCCAATAATAACTGTAGCGGTTAATAACCGCTATGGTGATTAAGGGGTTAGGGGACATTAATTTGGATGTTGTAATTCTTGTGTTTGTTTTGCAGAAGCGGATGGGGCATGGGCAGGATGAAGATGAGGATGGCCTTCATCGTGGCAGTGGGACATGGGTGAGTGCTATATGTATTTAAAGTCTTTATTGTTGTGTATGTATTGTAAATGGACAACTGCACTATTATCCATTTGTGGATAATAGTCATTCTGCCCATTACTATACTGTATGTTGTGTATTGATGCTATGTTTATTGGGGGCATTTGTCCCCAATAAACATGCTACTATGCGTTAACCCCTTCATTGCCTTAGCGGCTATCCGCTATGGTAATGAAGCAGCATTAATGTATTTTAATAATATTGTGCGGAAGCAGGAGGCCCCCTGAGCTGAAGCGCATTTATTTGTGGCTCAGAGACCCCCTGCCTCCCGAGTTACAGGCCCCGGTTTGGGCCATCGGTTACAGTGTGGACGCCATGTTTATTGCGGGGACGCTATAAACATGGCGGCGACACTGCCACCCGATGACACATACCAGGGCCTGTAACTCGGGAAGCAGGGGGTCCCTGCTCCACAAAGCAATGCGGTTCAGCTCAGGGGACCCCCTGCTCACTGTACAGTATAATTAAAAAGACATTCATGCTGCTTCATTACCGTTGCACATAGCCGCCAAGGTAAGGAACGAGTCTTTATTGATGTGTGTGTGTTTTATTTATACTGTACATGTGCAGAGGGTCTCCGGAGCAGAACAGCGTTGGTTTGAGGTCCGGGGACCCCCTGCCCCCCGAGATACAGGCCCCTTTATGGGGTGCCGGTATCCATAAAGGAGCCTGTATCTCGGGGGGCAGGGGGTCCCCGGACCTCAAACCAACGCGGTTCAGCTCCGAAGACCCCCTGCACATGTACACTATGAATAAAAGTTGTTTTTAAATACTTTTTTTGGTGCCGAAGTTTGCGCTGAGAGAGCGGCTTGTCTCTCTCAGCTGCAAACATCTATCGGCACCAAAGGCTTATCGGGAGCCTTATCGGGAGCCAGGCTGTATCGCCACAGCTCATCGGCAGCTTTGCTTTCGCAGTGCTTCAGCAGGGATCGGAAGAATTCGGCCCTTACTGAATACTGCGAGGGCAAATCGCCCAAAAAAAACATTTTCGCAATTCGTGCCGAAAATTTTGTATCGGGGCTTACTGCATGAGGCCCTAAGTGTGATTTAAGAGAGTGAATAGTTTCTACCCTAAACATGCAACTTACAGAAAAGACAGAGAGACAGGTTAGGATCCAATTTGAGACCTCTCTCATACCTTCTGACCCTAGCCCTCTTACACCCTCTGCTCCTTCTTTACCCTGTGCAACTGTTCAGCATTCAACACCCAAAGACTCAGACATTCAAGGGACATGTACACCTTTATTACAAACATTAGGCATGGACAACCTGACTCGGGTCATCAAGAAAATTGGGACAGTGTTGGGAGTGGGGCTGATAGTGAAAACTTTGATGCCGACAAATATCGGGGTCATAGAAAAGTGAAGAATAGATCTATGTCAGAGATCACACAGCTGAAGCTGTTATTGGGCATTTTTTACTCTACAGTACTTTGCCAGTTTCACAGATCATGCAGTATTTTGACTCAGCAGTGGTCTCGTAGTTAAATCAAATCTGTCATTGTAATGTTCACGTAAATGTATAACTTGATGTAGAGTTATGTGATACATTATTCCCAAGTGGGGTCGTTGGTCTTTTCACCAGGGGGAGAATGTGGCCAGTTCCCCCTCTGGGTTCCCCATGTCCCCCTTACTTACCTCCCAATCTGCTGCGGAAGGGCGCGGGTGCATCCGGTGGTTGCAGGGGAGACAGGGACAGGTGCTGATAGTTGCGGGGAGTAGTTGTAGGCATTGCGGCAGTTAGATAGGTGACCAAGTTTCCGGAGGCTCCCTTTGCAGGGCGCCATGTTTCTAATGTGCGTGCATGCGCAGACGGTTTGTGCATGCGGAAAGAGATTGTGGGGCCATTACACATGCGCATATACGAAGTAGAGTCAGACAGCGGAGGACATGTTAATTGTAACTCCGCAGGGAAACTACAATCCCCAGTTTTTGCTGCAGCCAATCGCGCGTCCGGATTCCCCTTCAAATTAGTAGATACATTTGGCACGCCAGAAACCGCGCCAGTCGGAGCTGGGACAAGAAAAGGGTAGGGTGCGTGTGCAGGGTGTCTATGGCCCCTGCACTAGGCCAGGGACGCCCTTAGGTCCCGATTCCCCTAAGCTTTTGGTTGCTGCAGGGACAGGCCCATTAGATAGGGACACTGCCCCTGTAGTGCAAGTGTGAGAGATACAGCCAGGATGCGGCGACGAACTGGCAATCTGATGGTCTGGGACCAGATCACCCCACAGATAAGAGACTCTCTTCATGGTGGGACACTCCAGCTGGACACCACCCCACGTGGATGCGGACTCATCGCTGACGACGAAGGCGTGGGACCAGGCGGCTTCCCCTTGTCTTTAGTTGGCGCTACCAGGTGCTGGAGCCCCGGCAGGTATCATCATATCACCAAGGGCACCAACAAATCACACTTTAGTTGTGGGCAGCACTGTCGCACACATTGGGTGGGTTGACTTTTATGGACACCAGGGTGGTTGGGTGCCCAGGGGCACCTCAGTACCTTGGGGTATATCCCATGAGGGTGTGGAAACTGTGTTGGAGGGCACTGTAGGGTTATGGCCGTGTGTGGCCTATTTGGTGTGGGTGTTATATTGTTATTACTTTTCATATGCATGCAGTAAACGGTTATCTTTATCAGTGTGTATTATTGCATTGGGTCCTGTGTCAGGTTATCCAACATAGTTAGGATCCCCCACAAGTGGAGGCGCTGTCACCAGACAAATCAGGCATACCCCAGGCTCCCAGCAGCGGAGGTTCAGGCCTCCTGTGAGCTACAAGTAACGCACCTCACACACAGTAGCCACCATATCTCCCATAGGGTGGGGGAAAGTGCGCTACATACGTTAATGGGATTTGTGTCAACTAACTGTTATGCAGGAGATGTAAGTAAGAGGTTGCATCACTACTTCTATACCTACAATTTGAAACTACTTGGCCTCACTTCTCTCCTATTGTATATTCAAGCTACTCTTGTATCATGTTATTACATAAGAGAGACGTACTCTATTAATTATTATACATTCAGCCACCTTAAAAAGGTACCTACTTGAATAATTCCTCCTAAAAATGTAACAGCTGCAGCAACTTCTATTCTTTGCATTTCAAAATCAGATATACCCAGAACACCCAGAGAGCTATTGGTGACATTGCCATTATTTGGAGAAACAAGCCGTTCAACTGCACCTGCAGATATCATGGATGTGATAGCAAATGTTCCTGCAATGCACACAAAAACAAGCAATTAGTGCCAGATAACAGTTAGTTCATGGGTATTTCAATAATGTGCAAACTGTAACATTAAAGTGTAACACATGGCAAGCCGAGGATGCCTGCATATTTTTTTTAATGTATAAAGACATAAGAGAATACATTATACATGAACTGTAAGATGAACAAAGAAAATATGCCCTTGAAGTCATGAGTGGGAAGCCACCAAACACTTGGTATGTGAGCATGTGTGTTACCATTGACTTTTCTGCACATAAAATCCCCTGTGAATTGAAATAGGAGAGATATGGGGAGATAAGACGTCCTACTATCGGGAACCCAAAATGCAAACATTTGAAGAGAGTTGCCAATCATAATATAAATGTGGTCACCTTAACTTTTACACTGCTGAGATGCTGAATTGCAGGCTCTTTAAGTAGGAAAATGTTCCATGAGGTATTGTTTATATAAACTCTTTACTGTTTCTCAGGTTATAAAAGTACTTCAGTGGGATTTTTTCCATTAAGTTATTTTAATAGATGAACTGGGCAATTATATAATATATGTTCAAACTGAAGTAATATTCGAATCAATCCACCCAATTGAGCGACACCTATTTACTTAGCTGTTGTTAAGATTTACCTGTAGAAACATGGCGGCCCATTCCAAATATTGCATATATTAATGGAGGAAACAGGGAACCATATAATCCAAACACTGGGTGGACCGATGACATAAGAGCAAATGCCAGGCCTGCAATTAGAGAGCATGCTTTGTAACAAGTAGTATATTAACTACTATGACTGTAATTGTATTTATGTAATTTGAAGTTATTTAATTCTCAGTGTGCTTGAATATACAACATGCAAATGTTGACCAGCTCAGTGGTACCATTGTTGTGTGCTGGTAACATAGAATAGAAAGAGTACAAACATTCGTGGCACATGAGAATGTATAAAAAGGACTCACTGTTTCACTATATCAATGTGCTTTGAAAAATAATGTTAGTTGCTTTATGTTGTTAAAATGAAGTAGCAGCACAGTTTATGCCAAAATATACAGAAACGAAAAAAGATGCATTATAGCAAACTCTACATGAAATGTGTGCAATACTGTAAAGAAAAACAAACATTTAGGCCCAGATCCACAGCGGTCTGTTTACTCGGGACATAATCAAAATCATTAATTAGCATAGGCTTAACAGCCTTAATACCATTTTAAGTTAGCATTGCCTCACGTTAGCTTGACATACAGTAACATGACTTGCGTCAATACCTAAAGGGGGCATTTCTCCCATCCAGACCCTCAAATATTCTATTACCTTGCCTTTTGATTGTGAATTATTGGGAGTTGCAACCTTTGGGTAATGTTTCTCTTGTGCCTGTTCTGCACATTTCAAAAGCGATATTCAGTATTCCTAAGGCTGTTCTGCATATTCTAAATGTATACACAACATTTTAAGATTTACTGTTGATGGCAAATACCAGACGAGCATACAGATGCAGCGGCCGTTATCCGATCATTTCTCGAAATGGATTTCGAGATTTTCCCGAGATTCTTTCAAAATGTTCCGCGGCAAACTAACGGCCCATCGGATTAACACAGCAGGGGTTCCTGCTGTGTAAATCCTACCGGGGTCTGCCTGTCTGTAAGAGACAATAAGTGATAGGCTGAATCAGTTACTCTAACAGCGCGCCTCTCACAGGCGATCACGGGGGTTTTATTTTATTTTAAACATTACAATAATGTAGCAGGGGGTCTCCACAGCTGAACCGCATTGATTTCAGGTCCGGGGACCCCATACTTCCCGAGATACAGGCCTTGCTATGGGCTGCCGGTATCTCTGCCATGTTAAAATCCTGTGGGTCACGTGACCATGGGATCTAAAAGCAGAGGGATACCGGCACCCCATAACGGGGTCTGTATTTCGGGAAGTAGGGGGTCCCCAGGCTGAAATCAACTTTGTTCAGCTCAGGAGACCCCCTGCTCACGCACACTATAAATTAAAATAAAATGTAAGCAGCTTTATTACTCCTACTGGGCATGGGAGTGCCACCATGCCAGTCAATTTTTTTTTATTGTGCTCACAGAGGACAAGGACGGTCATAAGGATGAGGACAGCCTTCATCCTGGCAGGGGTAAGTGCCAGTTTAACTTACTTTATGCTGCCGATTTATGTTTTATTTTAAATGGGCAAATGCACTATTATCCATATCTGGATAATAGTACTTTTGCCCATTACTGTACTGTAAGTGTTAGGGGGGTTGTTGAAGGTACAGGGGGTGTGTTGTGCATTGGTACATTGGGTAGTAGGTGTTTTAAATGTCTATTGTGGGTAGAGGGATTGAGTGAAGGGGGTAGTTACCACAGGGTGGGTGGTCAGGCCTCGGTGTGTAGTGGGAGGGGTTAACCCTTTCATTACCATAGCGGCTACTACCGCTAAGGTAATGAAGGGTTAACCCCTTCCAATGCCCACCCGAGAGGCCTAACCAACCATCCTGGGGATATTACCCCCTTCACTCACCCCCTCTGCCCCCAATAAACCAGGTAGTCTGCCTTAACCCCTTCATTGCCTTAGCTGTTAGCCGCTAAGGTAATGAAGCTGCTTATATTTTATTTTTATTTATAGTGTGCGTGAGCAGGGGATCTCCTGGGCTGAACAATTGATTGATTTCAGCCTCAGGGACCCCCTACTTCCCCAGATACAGGCCCCGGTCTGGGGTGCCGGTATCCCACTGCTCTGTTTAGATACCACGTGGATTTTAACATGGCGGGGATAGCGGCACCCCATTCCGGGCCTGTGTCCCAGGAAGTAGGGGGTCCCCGAGGCTGAAATCAACTTTGTTCAGCTCAGGAGACCCCCTGCTCACGCACACTATGAATAAAAAGAAAAAGTAAGCAGCTACATTACCTTAGCAGCAATCCGCTAAGGTAATGAATTTTTATTGGGGGGTGGGGGTGTTTGATACTAGTGTGCGTGACAAGCGGTCTCCTAAACTGAACAATGTTGATTTCAGCCTCGGTGACCCCCTACTTCCCGAGATACAGGCCTTGTTATGGGGTGCCGGTATCCCTCTGCTTTGTTTAGATCCCACGGTCACGTGACCCACAAAATGTTAACATGGCGGTGATACCGGTACCCCATAACGGGGCCTATATTTCGGGAAGTAGGGTGTCCCCGGACCTGAAATCAATGTGGTACAGCTCCGGAGACCCCCTGCTACATTACTGTAATATTTTAAATTAAATAAAAAAACCCTGATCGCCTGTGAGAGGCACGCAGTTAGAGTGACTGATTCAGCCTCTCTCTTACTGCGCGTCTTTTACGTACCGGTAAACCCCGGTAGGATTAACACAGCACGATCTCGGACCACCACGCGGCACAATGCAGGATTTACCCAGGTAAATGATCGAATAATGGCTGCTGCATCTGCACTCACACCGCAGAATACTGAATACTCAGAATGTGCCTTGGTGAGCTGGAACAGGTAGGATTAGAATTGTATTGAAAAAGACACAGAAGCGCACCAAGGGTTAAGGAAGATGTATTAAACAATTGGTATAATAAAAAGTAGAAACTTACACATCATAATAAAAATGTCCAGTAGCGGTCAGTGCATGAATGGTGGATCCAGGGGGATGGGTAGGCGCAGGAGGTATTGCCTGATGTTTGCAGTTCAGTCCCACGCGCTGGGGCTGGCTTGCCCGGAAAGGCTCAGATCTTTCTTCCGGGTTGCGGCTGTCGCAGGACCCGTATGGAGCTGCCCTCCGATCGCCTGTATACTTCACGTCCCACTCGAGCAGGTAAAACCAGCTCAAAGCTTCATAAGAAGCTGGGACTGGTACAACCAAACGTCTGGACACCAACAAGTACTGTATAAACTCCGCAACGCATTTCACACTATTCAGTGCTTCATCAGGCATATAGAGACACCTATGGGGGGGCCTTTTATGCAGACACTCCGATCCAATTACCCACTTAATAAATTAAATAAAATAACTAGATGTAAGCAAGCTGGAAGTGTATGTAAACACTTACCTAAGGAAATGGGATGATTACTAGTGTGTGTATAAATCCACAACACAAAGGTACCATATATAAATCAATTGAGAGGAGTGTTAAAGTCCCATACTGCTGAAGGCTTTCCCTGTAGGTGTTAAAAACATGCTTAATCATACATAAATAGTATCACTAAGCCACAATTAATACCATAGTTAACATAAAAGGTAAAAAATAAAAAATAAGGGATTGAATATAGGGAAACGAAGAATAAGTGGGGTGGTGAAATCCCAGGGAAGAAGGGAAAAGGGGGGAAATGGGGGGGGGAAACAGGGGGGGGGGAGGGGGGAAACAGAAAGGGATAGGAGAAAGGAGGAGGGGTAAGGGAAATAAAATGGGGGGAGAAGGGAGGGGGGGAGGGGGGGAAAGAGAAGGGGGGGATGGAGAGATAGGGGGGGGAAGAAAGAGAGAGAGGGGGGGGGAAAGGGAGGGGGAGGAGAGGGGAAAGAAAAGAAGAAAGGAAGAGGGGGGGGAGAGAATAGAGGAAGGGGGGGGGAGGGATAAGAAGAAACAGAAAGGAAAACCCAGAAGTGAGAGGGAAAAGGGGGGGGGGATGAGGAGGGGGAGGAGGGGAGGGAGAGTGGGGGGGTGGGGAAGAAACCTTTATTAGGGGAGGGAAGAACCTTGAGGTAAATAATACAAAGAATGACGCAACCAAAATCCCAATTATCTTAAAAAAGGTGTCAGTTCAACATAGTCATTAAGCCCCCCTGGGTGTTTCGACTGTAGTGTAAAGATCCAAAACTGCTCTCTTTTGGCAATTTGTAGGTCCCTATCTCCTGCCCTCACGTCACCTATAATCCTCTCAATCCCCATATATTGTACACCCACTGTACTACAATTGTGTACATCTTTAAAATGATCTAATAAGTGAGTAAGGGGTTTGGAGGTTGCTTCTAATTTAGGGATATTGGAAATGTTGCGTAAGTGCTCCATAATGCGTATTTTTAAATTACGCTTGGTTCTGCCCACGTATTGCAGTCCACAGCTGCATTGCAGAATGTACACTACATACGTGGACAGACAATCAATGTAGTTGGAGATTTTGTATTCAAGCCCTGTGACAAATGATTGAAAAGATTTGTTAGTTAACATTTTTGGGCAAATCTTGCATTTAGTGCATCTATAATTACCAACCACTCCCAATGTGTCCCTCAAATCCTTTTTCCTAGATTTATCAGTGCCCTTTAATAAACTAGGGGCAAGGATAGTTTTGAGCGTTTGTGCCCTTTTAAAAACAATGGGTGGTTTTTTGGTAAGAAATTCTTTTAAAATGGGATCCATAAGTAGGATATGCCAATGTTTTGACAAAATCCCTTTTATAGATTTGTGTGATTGATTAAATTTGATGACAAAAAAAGGTGTTTCTTGTTTGGCTTTGATGTATTCCACAGTATTGGACTCTGTGGTATTTACATCAATAGCTGGTTGACCGATAAGGTGAAAAAAATGTGAACTAGCGCTAAAGTGTAAATCACAGTGTGATATTTAAAAATAACTTCTAATAAAGGATGGCTGCTCGGTGATACTGCCAGTACTAACAGAATAACAAAAAATAGAGAAAAACCTGGCGCCAAATTGTCAGTGGCATGTCCTGAACTCCTCAAGGGATCCGCATACTTGCTCGACAGACCATGCAAAGAAAAAAACACAAACAAACAAAAATCATAGCGCAACACTGTAGGGTGAGCAGTACTGCACTAATGTACACAGACAATTAAGAATCCTAGCGACAATTAAAACAACTATTTATTAAAAAGAACTATGCCAAGACAGGTGATGTAGTGATTTGGTACTAATGACATACACGCTGTTTTAATTATAAACGATCAATTAATTTTAATTGGCTAGGGTTTATTAATGTGTCACTAAGTATCATTGTTTTCAGCCCCTGAGGAAGTAGAGTGACATCTACGAAACGCGTAGGGCTAGTGGCACTGCCACTGTTTGACTGGCTTTGGACGTTCATGGTCATTTGGCATTGGAGCCCTGCTTTCCCTTCAGCCTGCCAGCTGTCCCTTTAAGGCCACGGGTAATATCGCACGCGGGCGCGCAGAGACTTCCCGTTGCTCCGGAGGAGGAAGTGAGGCGTGTGTCTACACGCGGTGCAGAGCTGTGGACCCCGCACATCAGCCTCCACGGCCGGAGCTGTTCCGGCTACCATCGCAGGGACTGACTGGAGTTTGAGCCGCAACGGAGCAGAGACATCACCCGGCAGGGAGACCATCTCTATCTAGGACTTGTTCCTACCAATGCGAGTTTAAGCCTTGCTGTCTGTAAGTAGGGCTCCAATTTTTGTGTCCCAGATGACCTGCGGTTCTTTGTATTTGCCATTGCCTGTCTTGGCATAGTTCTTTTTAATAAATAGTTGTTTTAATTGTCGCTAGGATTCTTAATTGTCTGTGTACATTAGTGCAGTACTGCTCACCCTACAGTGTTGCGCAATGATTTTTGTTTGTTTGTGTTTTTTTCTTTGCATGGTCTGTCGAGCAAGTGTGCGGATCCCTTGAGGAGTTCAGGACATTCCACTGACAATTTGGTTGACCGATAAGGATATTTTGTTTCTTTTTCATGATCTCTTGTTTTTTCTTATTCTTTTTTTAATAGAGATTCTCTATTTTTGTTCAAAGCTTTACGGTAGGATTCAGAGATAAGCTCCTCTTGATAGGCCTTTTGTCTAAAGCGCTCTATGAGAACCTTGGACTGTTCCTTAAATGTATCAATGTTTGCACAGTTTCTTCTAATGCGAAGAAACTGGCTGTAAGGAATATTAGTGATATATTTCTTCTCATGTCCGCTTTCAGGGTGTAAATAAGAGTTGACATTTGTTTCTTTAAAGATGGTTTTAGTTAAGAGTGAATCCACCTGCGTGTAAATAGTCAGGATTAGAATTGTATACAAAAGCCTTTTTAAACCTGCTGCAAAGTGGCATGGGCAGAAAAACTGGAGGACACTTTATGCAACGTAATTACAGGCTTTGTGTAGGTTACTTTGCCCAGTATACCAATATGATATAATAGTAGTATACTATTAGAAATACTCAACTAAATATGTACGTACTGTATTTGTGTGCTATTTATTTATTTATAAAAATGTTTTACCAGGAAGTAATACATTGAGAGTTATCTCTCGTTCTCAAGTATGTGCTGAGCACAGTTATGACGTCAATACATGGTTACATTTAAATACTGATGTATGTTTTTCACACATATGACCTTTCCAAAGTCAGTGCGACTGTTTCAATATTTGAACTTACTTTATGTGTATAAATTAAAAAGACTGTACAAGCTAAAAACACAAATTGGTTGAAGTTTTTCCGTGATTTGTCTTGATTGTTTGCACTAATTGTGCGGCTATTACCCGAGTTAGGTACAATAAGTACTACTATATCTGTAAATCTAATTGCAAAAATATGACACACACCCCCCCACCCAATTATAATAGCATAATATTATACAATATTAATGACCGGACTACCATCAAGATGATCTAAAATAAATAATAATAATAATAATATTAGATGGTTTACATAATAGATATTAATGCCAAAAAAATGAGAGAGAGAGAGAGACCCTTGTATAGGGAAGGCATTAACAGACTAACGATATACTAACATCTTCCACGTGTCTATGCATATACAATACATTACAAGTACTTCCAACATGGAGAATATGATAGTTACATTACCTTGTGCCACTTGCTGAACCGTCAGCATCATCCCCGACACTGTATCTGGAAGCAGATTCTCCTGCAGGCGGTATTTGGGAGCCCACTCTAATATGGGCATCCTTCTTTTCCACCACAGTCTCACATCTGAGAAGCTAAGGGTGGAAATCCGTACCCAAGTCAAAGATATCATTTTTGTATTTCTTTTTGACCCTGGCATGTTTTTGATATAGAAAGTTGCAAAAGGGACAAAAAAATATATATCCTGGCAGTCTTTTAAATGTACAAAAGAAAAAAAACAACCTAGATAAACATAAAAGTTTACCATAATGTTATTTACAGATTTACGCCTGTGAAAAGTAAGTAAGAAATCTCCTAATCTGACATTTCCTGATTTGCTGTGACATGTTGCCCTACAGGACTGCCGTAGATGTATTGCATTCCTTTCATTTATATGCTTTATGAAGTAAATCCACAGTGGGCTGGGCCAATTATGTAATAGGTTTACCTGAGTACTGTGGTGTCACATACAGTACTTATGCAGAAATATGTTGTGTGTATTTCCAACAAATTATGAATTAAGACAGCTGTCTTATTCTGGGCTAAAAATATGTATTGAAAGAGTATCTGATACATCTAAAATTACTTTAAAAAACCATGTATAGGGACTGTGTACCAAGATTATGTATATTTTAAAATGTGCATCAAAATTTCAGCGCTAAAAAGTAATACAAGCCTTCATAAAATATGCGTTGTTCAATTTTAAGTGATTTTTGATGCAATGTTTTATGTTGAACAGCTGATTGATACAATTTTAATTCAAACCGAATAATATGTATTTTTTTTAAATGTATAACTAGTGTTAGTAAATACAGTACCAATATTATTTATAAAAGATATAGGGGCCTATGCAGAGAGCAGCGAATTTTAAAATTGGCGAATTTATTAAAAAGTAGCTTTTTTGGAGAGTTTTATTCTCCATATGCAGAAAAGTGCGAATTCTGCTATGTTTAACATGGATGCGTGTGGCGAGTTTAAATTGGCGAGATGCGCGCTTCAGAAACGTGTAAAAACAAATTTGCGCCTTTTTTTTCCCTTTGCAATGGCCGCGAGCGGCAGCTTCTTGCCAGTTTTTTCTGGCGAGGTAAAAAGGAGACAATCGCGCCATTTTATTGGCGCGAACAGCCGCTAGATGCCGTTCGCGCCTCTCTGCATACGGATATTTTTAAAACTGGCGAGATTGAGGTTCTCGCCAGCCGCGAGGCGAGTTTTACAAATAGAAAAGAAAAATTGGCGCGTTTTTCGGAACTCGCCATTTTCTGCTGCTTTCTGCGCGATTTTCTCCAAAAAATGGCGAATTTCGAAATAGCGCTGCTCTCTGCATAGGCCCCCTACTGTGTAAATAATACATTTTGGTACCCTATATAATAAAATATCTGTGCTACGTCTAAAACATTTATGGTTGATACATAGCATTATATTAATTCCCTATCAGCAGACTTTTCAGAGTTTAAGTCAAGTTAAACTTAGCGGACGAATTTGATGCACTTTCTACTTTCTTAGTTTTTTTTAGTATATACCATTAAAATGATCCAATTGATTAACAAGCAATAAAATGAGTAAACTTGCATTATTGACTCATTTTGACGCTTGGTTCACAGTTTGATGACCCTAGGGCCTGGGCCAGGGGTCTGTAACTTTTCAAGGAAGATGAGCCATTTAAAAAAAAAATATTTGGCCAAAATATCTTGAGAGCCACAACACGTACATGTGTAGGTATATATTCAAGCATTAACAAGCCACAAATTTACTTCAATCAGAATTAGGGAAAGGAAAAAAATACACAGGGGAACAAAATGTATCTCACAATAATAAGTCAATTTTTTTTGTTTTTTCAGTGTTATTCTGTGCAAAACAGTTTGTGATTTCCACCCTTGGGCAAAAAATGCGAAATAAATAAAAATATGCTTGGTCCTGCGTATTAATTTACTCCATCCTTCCCCCACCCCTCTCCGTACTCTCTCACTCAATCCCCCAACACACTCAATTCTTTGCCCAACATTCAATTCCTCCCTTCCCCTCCCACTCACTCAATTCTCCTCCCCCTGCCCCCCCCTCCCCCCACTCACACAATTCCCCCATTTCATACTCAATATGGTTGGGCTCAATGTCTGTCACCAACCAGCTCACACGCGGGACTGGAGTTTCCACTGATGGCCACCAGTAGAGAGCTGGGGTCCAGCAGCACACATACGCCCTGTGCAGAAGTGCCAGTCTGCTGGGACCCCGAACTGAGCCACCAGTAGTGGGTGTAGGAGCTGTATGCGGCTTGGGAGCTGCAGGTTGCTGACCTCTGATCTGGGCAATTGTATATTGTTTTACATAATATACAGATACATACAATCAAAATATTACAAGCCAAAATAACATTCACCAAAGATCTTAGAAACTGGAGGTTAATTACTAAAGACTCCAAGGCTGCAATGTGAATGGGAGTAAAGGCGTGTTAAAGCTCAGCACACTTTTATGTCTCTGGGCCTAATTTAAAATATTAAAAAGTATTTTTATTGTGAAGAATGTGTTTCATAGTCATTTATTTTCCCTTTTCTTCATAGGGCCATCTCACAAGCAACCACCAGTGTCAGAGGATGATGGATCAGGGATGGAAACATTACAGGCTACTTAAAGTGAGGACCTTTTCATACTAAACCTCACAGATGTGGATGATCCAGCTATGGCCCCTCCATCTGATGCTGGACCTTCATCTGCTCCTGTGGCCCCTCCATCTGCTCCTCTGGCCCGTCCATCTGCTCCCATGGCCCCTCCATCTGCTCCTCTGGCCCCTCCATCTGCTTCAGTGGCCCTTTTTGTCTGCTCCACTGGCCCCTCCATCTGCTCCTGTGGTGTCTGCTGCTGTGGCTCTGCTACCTGCTGCCAAATAGGGTGAATCACATTTTTTTTTATTACCAGCGGCAACATGTACGCTACCTTGACCTCCAAATAAGGGATTACTGCATTGCAATGCCATGGCAGTCCAGAGGTCCTCTACACAGGCCCTTCAAAACTTAACCATGGAGATGGTTAATATCATGTAGCAGGCCATAGAAGTCTTCAGATCACCCACATTACTGACCATGCCTACTGTGAGCCAAAAAATGTTTTATTCAGTGTAGGAAAGTATATAATTTTCATATATCCAGCAGCTTTAGATGTAAGTAATATTAGAATTAGAAAGCAGTGGCTGCTGTAATTGTCAAATGTAGCAGCCTGCATTTAAAGCAGCCCACATTTACAGCAGCACTTTTTTAAGTAGTATACAATCTGGAGTTGAACAGGGAGTTCAGCAGGTGTGAAACAAGAAGTGGACAACACAACACCTACTGGCCCTGAATCTTGGATTTGAACTACGCTGGAAAGTAGGACATTATCTATCCCAGACTGCACTCTCAGAACTAAACTATTGGTGCCATGCCACATCTACTATTTATATTTGCTGTGACCTCACTTCTTCTCAAAATACGCACTTTTTTCTACCAGGCTCATTATGTCTCTAACTCTATTCATATGTCTCCATCTCTCCTTCTTCGCCACTTCTCAGTTCACATCAACTCCTTTCCTACCTGTGCCCTCTGACACTACACAGCTATACCCCCTGCACCAAAACACACCCCTACAAATCATCCTCACACATTCTCTTTCTTTTCATGCTTCTCCTCCTTGCTTCTGGGGATCCCTCCCAATCCTTATTCCTGTCTTATTTCTACATGCTCTCGTCCTTGCCTCCCACATGCAACTTTCTCTCCTTCTGGTGTCAACCCCTCTAACCTCATACCCATCCCTTCACCTTCCCTGCACATTCCCTTTCTAACAAGTTTTTTCTGTGTATGACATTTTTCTCTCACTCTCTGCTTCTCTTTGCTATAACTGAGACTTGGTTTACTCAGTCTGTCTCTGCTCTGGAAGCTGCTCTATCCTTCTCTCTTAATCTACATGCCCCACTTTCTCTCTGCCACTCGCCCTTCTAACCCCAGACCCTGCCTAAATTCCCACACACGCATGCTGCGTTCCTGCACTCGTTCCTCTGAATGCCTCTGGAGGAAATCTCACACTCTCACAGACTTTCTTCACTACAAATTTATGCTATCCTGTTTCAACTCTGCCCTCTCTCAGGCTAAACAAACCTATTTTTCTTCACTAATCAACACGCACAAGTCTAACCCACTCCGACTCTTCTCTGTCTTTGACTCCCTACTCAGATAACCCTCGGCTGCCTGTTCTTCCTCCATCTCACCACAGGACTTTGCTGACTATTTCAAGGAAAAGGTGGAATCCATACGTCAGGACATCCCCTCTGTTTCTTCCTCCCATCCCACACCGCTTCCTAACTCTCCTCCTGCCTTCCTGGACACTTTTTCCAATGTCACAGAGGAGGATGTGTCATTGCTGATCTCCTCTTCTCCCTCTACCACTTGCCCTCTTGACCCCATTCCCTCCCATCTCCTAAAACCTCTTGTTCCTACTATAATGCCTACGCTCACACACATTTTTAACTGCTCCCTCTACTCTGTTACATTTCCCCACTCCTTCAAACATGCAACAGTCATACCATTATTAAAAAAACAGCAAGCTTAGCACCTACCTGTCTTTATAACTATCTACCTGTCTCCCTCTAACCTCCTTGAATGTTTTGTATTCTCTCACTTAGTCCTCACATGAGCACTCTTCCTCCACTTGAATGAAAAAAGAAATAAATAAATTTTATTGTATACTGAAAGGAAATAAGAAGTAAAACCTATAGGTGCTGAGCACTATTGCCCTAGGAACTGTACCTAGAATAATCGGAACAATACAGTATCTCATGTGCCTACTGTCATGAAATGTGACAGAGTGCTAGTAATAATATACTATACATGTAATCATTCCCACATAGTCCAAACAACATTCTCCTCCAACGAAGCTCCCCTTTATGTGGTGGGTAGGAGTACTATACTAGTGTGACGGTTCAGGGGATTCCTTCCCCTCCATGTGTCCCTGGCGCTGTGCTCCCCCCTGCCTCTGATATCACTTCCTTGCTTCCCCATTCTGTTCTCCCTTCTTCCTTCCACATCTATCCCTCTACGGCATCCCCTGATGCTCTCCCAGTGTCTGCGCGAGTTCCCCCGCAGGGCGCGCGCGTCTTCTCAAACTCCCGATTCCCTCCGCAGTACTCCCCGCTCTCGGCCTCCCTCTGCTCCCGCTCCGGTCCCCTTACCTCCTGCAAACTCACCTCCGGTTCTCTCCCCGCCCTCGGCGGGTGCCCCCACGGCGCGGCGCTCCGCACGCCTCTTGATACAGCCTGTGCGCGCGCACTCTAACCTTACAGAGGGCGCGTGCACACGCTCCTCTTGTAAGCCTTCACAGACCTCTGGCTCCACCTCCCGTGCTGTACAAGCTATCTCCCTCTCTGGTTCACCTGTCTCCCCCCTCTCTCCTTCTCACCTATCCCTGCTGCCTCTCTCTTCCCCCTCTGCTCCTCCTCTCTCTCCCATTGGTGTTCCCTCCTTTATAACCCCTGTTTGTCCTCTAGCTCATTGCTCTGCATAGCTTCTTGTAACCTCTGTGTGTGCAGTCCTATGCTTGGCTCTCCTGTGTCTTTCAGTGTTTGTTCCTGCTCCTGCTTACCCTTGGATCTCCCTGGCTTGACCTCTGCTTTGTACTGGATTACCCTGCTCGCTCCTGCCCTTGAACCCTGCTTACGGACACGACCTTGCTGCCTTCTGTTATCCCTGGACTCTGGCTTACGGACATCACTATCCTGCTCTCTATTGCCCTAGACTCTGGCACACGGATATCACTATCCGAACTCTATATCCCAAGGCGTTGCAAGTATACTTTAACCATCTTTCTACAGGCCCGGCTACGCACTACCACACTCCGGGAACGCCCTCACTGCTGTGGGTACGTGTTTTAACCCTACCCACCTCAGTACTGGGGACTGGCCAGGTCTGCGGGCATACAGGCGTTACATTATGCATAGCCCAACAAATGCAGACCCCCCTGAGGTGGGTCAAGGTGTTTCTTTGGAAAATTTACAACCAGTTGACCACTGTTTACCAGCAACTTGCTAACCTCTCTATCCAGGAAACTCCAGTGGCTCCGTCACCCTCTGTTGCTATGACTTATGGTAATGCTGGACCCCGTATTCCACCTCCCAACCGGTATGATGGGGACCCCCTTGCTTGCCGCGGATTTCTAAACCAATGCGAGGTGCAATTCGAAATGTCCCCCTCTCAGTTTCCTACCGGCCGCTCTAAGGTACACCCTCGCTTGGGCTTCTCCCCTCTGGGAACATAAGACTGAATTAACCAAAGATTACCCTAAATTCAGGCGTGAATTCCAGCAAGTGTTTGACACTCCCGCACGACGGGAGACGGCCGCCTTCTCTCTCTTTCATATCTCACAGGCTCGAAGATCTGCTGCGAAGTACGCGATCGAGTTCCGTACCCTCGCCGCGGAGACTCAATGGAATGATGAGGCACTCGCCGCCACATACTGGCACAGTCTCTCTGACACCTTGAAGGATGATCTTGCAACTCATGCCCAGCCTTCCTCCCTGGAGGAACTGATTACTCTCAGTATACGAATGGACCAACGCACCCAGGAATGACGGCATGAGAGACACTGTTCCCATTCTCTTTCTTCCCCTGTTGTCTCTCACAGGTCGCCCTCTTCGCCTCTCCTGGCATTGGACGCCCCAGAGCCGATGCAAATCGGTAGCCAACAACTTTGGGCCGCGGAGAGAATGCGACGCCGTCAGAAGGGACTATGTTTCTACTGTGGTTCTTCGGAACATCGCCTCCAGAACTGTTGCCTGAAGCCGGGAAACGGGAACACCCAGTAAAGTTAGAGAGGCTTCTACTGGGTACTGTCTCTTCTTGCCCCTCTCTCGCTGAGGATCTCCCAAAGAAGTTCATGCTTCCTGCTACACTGGAGGGCCCTGTCCTCCTACTGGAAGTAAAAGCTTTCATTGACTCCGGATCTGGCGGTAACTTCCTGGATCATACCTACGCCTCCGAGAACCAAATTCCCCTGGTCAAGAGAAAAGCACCCATTGGTCTCGAGGCTATCGATGGTCGCCCGCTCCAGCCAGCATTCATCATCTGGGAGTCCATTCCTCTCACTTTGACCTTTGCCGACGGTCATAAGGAGGTAATAGTTTTTGATATCTTCCATTCTCCCAAAAAACGCATTGTCAGTGTTGCGTGAATACACCAGCCCCAAGGGTCCTTATAATGAGGAAGCCTTGGGGAAAGCTAAATGAGGGATTAAATGCAATCCTTATATGTAGTGCCAAATTATACTAATGGTGCAAGTGGTGCGAAAGTATTGAGATGACACTGTACGTAGGCTGATAATTGCATACAGCCTTTGTGCTAGCAGATAAGTGTCATATCAATCTTAGTAAGATAATGCAACTGTGTACCTCAGGGGTTAAATGCACAAGAAATGCTGTCCTGTAGAGTAACACCAACGATGACAAGCCCTAGGTCTTGTTAGTAGGACCTGTAGCTTAGCTGTTGTAATTGCACACGATTAAAGTATAGTTGGAACATGTAGGGCACTGTTAAGACATTTGCTAGCAATGCAAAAGATACTCAACTAGATAAAACACCATGTAGATGTGATAGTGGCAAGTTACCTGGCAACCTGCCCTGAACCAAATAGGGTGTTGTACCTTGCAATATAAGATTATAAACTGACTGATCAATAGGTAGGTAATTGTAACCTTTGAAAGAGCACCAGTATTGGCTGATTAGTATGCCTAGATAGCCCTCAGTAAGGGTTATTCTGCAGTGTGCAGTATTGGATATAAAAACCAGCAAGGTTAAGTATGCTCTAGTATGCCAAAGTACTTGTCAGTATAAAAACGTATAATCCCTTTAATAGGAGGCTCCCTTAGACCATCGGGTTGTTCAGGAGTATAAACGGTGCAGGAGCAGAGCCGCAAACGCTGACTCACTCTGTCATTGAGTCTAAAGTGTCAGCGTCTGCATCAGAGGACTCAGCGCGTGCACATATGAGGAGAAATGCCGACGTGCACGTTTCGCTAGAAGTGCTTAATCATGGCCAGTGTGGAGGGGAGATCCTGTGAGAGCTGGTAGGTTTTTATAGCGCTCGTGGTGGTGACCTAAAATAACCTTCCGACCCGCGCATGCGCACCAGATGGCTGTCAGAGAGGGAGCTGTGTAATGCTCCGATCGTGACTTACACTGGTAATTGTGTGCCTGAGTCGGTGCTGCAAGCAGGAGTACTGTGGGTAAATGTCTGTACCTAATGTGTGAGTATGAGTACAATGTAAATCATATATACTGTATCTTGTGGAACTCAACTTGTACCACATTATGTTAATAAATGAATAAACAAATATTGTCTTCTGTTATTTTGTCAGGCTTTCTGTGTGTTACAAGGTAGTGAATGCCCTTGCAAAGTGTTTTACCACTGAATATACACAGACATATTGCAGATATGTTTAAGCAAATGAACACATATACATACTGATGTGGAGAGAATTGGAGTGGACAGGTAAGACCTCTATTTAAGGGACAGGTGGTGGATAGTCAAATGAAGCGACTGAACATGAAACCTTTGTTTAGTCCTTTGGGTGAAAATGCCTGCAGGGTATAAATCCATCGTGACTCTTTCCGTAGAAGAATCACGTCAATATCCCCTTTCCTTTGGCCTAAGGAAAATTGGTCTATGCCCCTAAAGGACATGAATTTTGAGTCACCATTGTGGCAGGCGTTAACATGTCTTGCCACCGGGGTGTCCATTTTGTTTCTAATTGTAGAGTGTCCCAGAATAGCTTCAGGGTATGACTGATGCTGCCAGAATTGTGCACAAATAATCACTACATATAATCCAGACGAAATCCACTGGATAAACCATGTAATAAACAGTTCCCATTCAGAGTCCAACGGATAATGAGTATAAATAAGCCCTGTATGTGCTCTGTGTGATAGCAGCTCTTCTGCTGGACGGGGTATTTAAGTGGTAAGGGGGATAGATATAAACGGCGGTGCTGTGTCTCCAGCCAGGAGACTATGACCGGCAACACACACCGCAGTCCCCCGCCACTGCCCTCACTGTCCCAGGGTCACACACAACGAGCAGTTCCACTGCGGGGAGAAAAACGGGTATGTACTCACAATCTTGACACGTCGCCTTCCGATCAATAGTTGAATTTGGGTACTCTGATCCGGGTACTGTGATGCGTGCTCCAGCCCATGCAGGTAAGACAGTAAAAAGCGGGTAATCAGGCGGTGCACAGCTGCCGTCAGGATATGAATCAGGGAGTCCACACGCTATAATTCTAAAAGTTTATGTTTAATGAGTGCATGACAGCACGAAACAAACTGCTACAAGGAACTTCTTGATGCGTTTCGTCTCGTTGGAGACTTTGTCAAAAGAATACCTGGCATTGCCTCCAGTGACGTTCATATAGGGGGACAACTTACCCTTGACAAAGACATAGCACCTATGGTACAGGGAGGACCAAGGTTTATTTATAAAAAATCTAAAAACGTTAGGTTCTCACCTCTCACCAAGTTTATTTAATGCCAATCCTCAAGGATGACAGATTAGTAATATACCAAGAGGTTTTTTCCCATGCGGGCGGTGCTCAGTATGTAAATATGCTCGGGCTAAAAAAACCATTCCCACATGTGAGGGTATCCATCGCATTGGTAAATTTATGAACTGCCACTCTAGTTATGTGATCTATCATTTGCAATGTGGGTGCAAAATGTCTTATATTGGCCGTACCATTAGACCGGTGAGAGTCAGGATTCAAGAACACATCAGACATATTCTAAAGAAGGATATGTTGCACCCAGTATCCCAACATTTTTCTATGTGTAGTCAAGGAGATATTTCTAAGTTTTCATTTTCAGCTCTTGAACATGTTGGTATCCACCCTAGAGGGGGAGATAGGATTAACAAACTTAATACAAGGGAGATGTTTTGGATACATGCTATGAATACATTACATCCCACAGGAATTAAGATAGAGTGGAATCTTAAACACTTTCTAGTTTAATAAATATTTATGTTTTGTACAAATTATTATTATATATGGTCACAGATTAGTTTTTAATTAGAATTGGATTTGTGTGATAGTATGTGTTTGATTTAAAGTATTTTTTCAACATTAACATTATTATGATTATTATATAATTGTGTGATTTAGTATAATTAAACATATATATATTCTATTGTGTGATAAGATTAGATTAAAATTTAAATTTATTATTTTTTTAGAGATATTACTCTACATGTTCTACAACCATTCCATAGTGTACTATAACAGCATTGTATTAATTGTGATATTGTTGATTTAGTGCTATATACATTTTATATGTTATATGTTGCAGTTTCTGCTACAATACTGACAAGATAGATTATGTATCTACTTTGCAGTGTTAGTTTTTGGTTTTAAACATGTTGTGGTTATGTGTGTGTTATATGTAAGTATTACTGCAGCAGATTGGCTCTATGTGACGTCTTATAGGTGAGATATAGGAGAGGGTTAACTAGAGGTGTTGTTACCTTAGACCCTTATGATCTCATTATCTATCTGGTGTGTTGAACATCTGATTTAATCATTTACAACCAATAGAGTTCCTTGTCCCCCTATATGAACGTCACTGGAGGCAATGCCAGGTATTCTTTTGACAAAGTCTCCAACGAGACGAAACGCGTCAAGAAGTTCCTTGTAGCAGTTTGTTTCGTGCTGTCATGCACTCATTAAACATAAACTTTTAGTATTATAGCGTGTGGACTCCCTGATTCATATCCTGACGGCAGCTGTGCACCGCCTGATTACCCGCTTTTTATTGTTTCTAATTGTGCCTAGGTGTTCAAGTAATAAAACTTTGTTTTAATTCAATCAATCATCTCAACACAGTGTAAGAGTGCTTCATTGGAGTTCCTTCTCTCTAGTTCACCCTATATAATTTGCCCCACCAGCACCTACACACACACCTTTCCTCATTAAACTACAGCAGTAGCGGAGGTTTCTCTATATAGTTCACTACATTTTCTCCTACCTACCAATTAGATTGTAAGCTCTTCAGAGCAGGGAAACCTTTTACTAAATGTTACTGTTATGTCTGAAGCACTTATTCCCATGATTTGTTATTTGTATTATTTGTTATTTATATCATTGTCACGTGTATTACTGCTGTGAATGGCTATGTACATTAATGGCGCTATATAAAGACAGACATACATACAAATTGATATCTTTCTCTTTTTTTTTTATAACTTTGGTTTTATTGTGTTTTTCAAAAGCATACATGTACAGTCATAGCATCGGCAGAAATTGTACCAAAACATTTCATTCTACTTAAACACGTATCCAAAAAGAGTGGGGGAAAATGGAGAAACAGGAAGGAAGAGGGTGGAGGGGGGGGGGGGTAAGGGGTGTGGCGCGGGGTACTCTCCCGCCGGGTCGATTGATACTTGTTTTCTCCGACTCCCAACTTCGCCATAGCCCTGATCCCATTTGGGCTCTCTCGTCGGATGGGGGGGTCTAGTCTCCAGCTCTGATCACTCGTATAGGGCGCTCACATCGCCAAATATCACTAGTAGCACCTACTTCGGGCTCCTATCAAGGGAGAACGCATCTGCAACTATCATAGCAGAAGGTATCTCTCTCTACTCCCGGGATGTCCGTCTGGGCCAACCAAGGCATCCAGGTTTTTAGGTACATTTTGCCAGTGTCATTAACTAAACTCGTTAATTTTTCCATCTGGCATACAAACCAAATTCTGTTCCGAATCTTGGAAATTGGTGGAATTTCGAGTTGTTTCCATAATGCTGCGATCTCACACCGAGTTGCTGTTGCGAAATAGGCAACCAATTTATTACTTGATTTGTTCAATCCCAGTGTCGGCCTGTTCAGTAGGAACCGCCACGGGTCTAAAGGGATTTTGAGGTTAAGAATCCTCTCGAGCCAATCTCTAATTTCTCGCCATAGCGGTCTAATCCGCGGGCAAGACCACAGCATATGTAACAGGTCAGCTGTTGCTCCGCTCTGTCTAGGGCACAGTGGGGAGTACCCTGGTACAAATTTAGATAATTTAATGGGAGTGTGATACCAGTGCATTAACACTTTATATGCGTTCTCCCTTAATGTCGTGCAGATAGAACTCTTAGCAGTCGCCGTAATAATCTTAGCCCATTCCTCTTCATCTAATATTTCACCCAAATCCTTCTCCCACTGGTCCATGTATTTAAGTTTGTGGTCGACTTTTACCCCTGAACCGATCACTTCTCTGTACAATTGCGATGTGAGTCCCCGGGTATCAGTCTCAACTAGACAGAGCTTTTCAAACATGGTTAATGGGAGTCTGGCGGTAACACTATTGTAAAATGCTCGCAGTTGGAGGTATCTAAATGTCTCTGAGGGGGGAGGTTCTTTTCCGCTCTAATTTGTTCAAAGGGCTTAATATCTTTCCTCCCCTCCAGATCTCGAAGTCTATGTATGCCCAATTGTTTCCAAATTGTAAATTCCTTTCTGTACAAGCCTGGAGCAAAATCTGGGTTGCCCCAAATCGGGGTCATCAGCGTTCCTCTAGATGAAAGTGTGCTCTTACATTTATTGGCCTCCCAGATAGCCAGTGAGTTAGCCATTGAGGCCAGCGGCTTTTTTATCAGCTTCAAGGCTGTTTTGGGTAACCAGATCAAGCTTTTCAACTCTATTGGGGAGCAAGCTTCACTCTCCAATGCAACCCATCTCTTCGAATCAGGGCTTGTGTGCCATTTGGGAGATTTGGCATAATTGTGCTGCTTTGTAGTAGGATAGCAAACAAGGTACCGCCAGCCCTCCCGCTAATGTTGTTTTTTTTAGAATCATACCCTTTACTCTCGGCTTTTTTCCCTCCCATATAAATTTGGTTATAGCAGACTGAAGTGAGAGTATGTCCTTCAGTCTAAGTGGCACCGGTAGTGTCTGAAACAAATAAAGGATGCATGGGAGGAGATTCATCTTTATGCTATATATCCTGCCGATCCAAGATATTTTGAAAGCCGCCCACTTCCTAATATCATCTTTTAGATCGCGGATCAGCTTGGGATAATTTGCTTGGTAGATACCGTTGAATTCTTTGGGGATAAGCACTCCTAAATATTTCACTCCTTGGGTCGGCCAATTAAAATTGAAGTTGATCTGTATCAACTTTTCTGTCTCTTTCGGGAGGCTTATATTCAGCGCTTCAGACTTGGATTGGTTAATCTTAAAGCCTGAGATGTTATGAAATTTCCCTAACAAGTTGAAGAGGTTCGGTAAAGAAGTAAGAGGACTCGAGATCGTCAACAACACATCATCCACGTAGAGCGCTACTTTGTGCGTTTGTGTGCCGGTCTCAATTCCCCGCACATCAGGGTTATTTCTGATTTGGGCTGCCAAAGGCTCCATGCACAATGCGAATAAAAGTGGGGATAACGGACACCCCTGTCTGGTGCCCCTTTTATTTTGAAGAGGTCTGATGGGAAGCCCTGGTGTATTACTTTTGCTGCCGGACCTCTATACAATGGCAGGATCGCATTACACACTTTGTCCCCGAACCCAAACTCTCCAAGCGTGGCTGTCAGATAGGACCAGTCAATCCTGTCAAAGACTTTTTCTGCATCCAGACTCAACACCATAACTGGAATCTTACATGTATTGGCTATATCTATCAGATCAATAATCCGTCGAGTGTTATCTGCGGCTTGTCGACCCTTAATAAACCCGACTTGATCTGGGTGTATGAGTCTGGGCAGGATGTGACTTAATCTGTTGGCCAATAATTTGGCGTAAATTTTGATGTCGGTATTAATAAGTGATATGGGCCTGTAGCTTGAACAATCTAATGGGTCTTTCCCAGGCTTATATATTACTGAAATAGACGCTTGGAGCATCCGGGAACGCAGCCCCTTCCAGCACTGCATTAAACATTCTGAGGAGATGTGGTCCCAGAAGCTTAATATATTTTTTATAATATAGGTTCGAAAACCCATCTGGCCCGGGAGCCTTTGATGGTTTAAGGTCCTGGATGACCTGGGTAAGTTCCTCTATCGTAAAGTCAGCCCCTAGTATTTCCCTCTCCGAACCCTTCAATCTTGGC
The DNA here is from genome assembly GCF_040206685.1 of Ascaphus truei. Classification (NCBI taxonomy): domain Eukaryota; kingdom Metazoa; phylum Chordata; class Amphibia; order Anura; family Ascaphidae; genus Ascaphus; species Ascaphus truei. The sequence continues at coordinate 76,206,263 of NC_134484.1, forward strand.
AGTTGTGAGCTCTTCAGGAAATCCCTCAGAGCCCTTTTCGTTTTACCGTTATGTGCCACCTTTTCTCCGTTATACAGATCTTCATAAAAGCTCCTGAATTCCTCCACTATAAGTTTTGGGTTAGCTGTAGTGGCTCCTGTTTTTAGCCTCAGCTCCCGTATGCTATAGTTTGGGTGTCTGTTCCTCAATTTGTTAGCCAGCAGGGTATCTGGTTTGTTAGATTTTTCATAAAATAGCCTCCTAGACCAACTCAATGTGTTGTCCGCCTGGGAGGTCAAGACTAAATTAAGCTCAATTCTAGTATTATGGATTTCTTTGAGAAGAGCCGAGTTATGACCCTGTTTATGTTTGAGTAGCTGTTCCCTTAGTTTAGATTGCAGGGTGGCAATTTTCTCGTTTCTCTCCCTCTTTCTCTTCCCTGCTAACTTAATTAGGGTCCCTCTCAGGGTTGCATTGTGTGCCTGCCATATAACTGAATGGGACTGAACACTACCAGTATTAATTTTGAAAAATTGATCTATTTCTTTGCCAATTACTTGTTCTAACTCTGGAACCTTGATAAGTGCTTCGTTAAGTTTCCAGTTTGCTCCCCGTCTGTCCAGGAATTTTTGGGTGGACCGTAGCTCTATGGGCGCATGATCCGACCATGAAATATCATGGATCCCTGAATGGGGGATCTTCGGGACCAGTCTGCTAGAGACAAAGAAGTAATCGATTCGGCTGTAGGTGGAATGGGGATGGGAGAAGAAAGTATAGTCCCTTTCTAACGGACGCATCTCCCTCCAGATGTCTGCCAATTGACTTTCAACCAGTCCTCCTTGCAAGGCTTCTATGTAGCTTCTCTTGTTGGGTTTGTATGGGCCTGATCTATCCATTTTCGGATTAACTGCCACATTGAAGTCTCCTGCTAGTATTATATCTCCTCTAGCCACTAACTTTAATGTGTGAAAGAACTTCTTAAGGAAAGACGGGTCCTGCTCACACGGGGCATAGACCGAAGCCAGCGTTATTGGCTGAGCTTGTATGGTTCCCACAATCACTAGAAACCTGCCGTCCCCGTCTCTCTTGACCACCTCTTCTATGAATGGGAGGTTATTATGAAGCAGGATTGCTACCCCTCTCTTTTTCTCATTCTTTGCGGAGGAAAGATAAAATCTCTTGAAGCTCTTATCCCAGTATTTGGGGGTGCTTTTACCGCTGAAATGAGTCTCCTGGAGTAGCACTACATCTGCCTGCTTACGTTTATAATCCGCCATAGCCACTCTACATTTCCCCGGGCTGTTCAAGCCCTTAGTATTGTGGGGGGGACTATGATCAACGACATTGTACTTTGTCTTGTTTGCTACTAAATACTCTATCTTTATTATAGAACTGTTGCGACCGGGGCCGCTCCGAAATATGAACCCAACCCAGGGTCAGATCCCGCGCCACAGGGGGAGGGGAGGGGTGGGAGAGGGAAGAAAGGTGGGGAAAGAACAAAACAATTGAGGGGCCGAGGCTGACCATGGTCAACAACGGTCCCTTTGCCAAAGGGCCTACCTTAATCCTCGGGAGGTCCAGGAGGGACCCCCCGAACCTCGACCACCGCCGGTGGTTGGGTGCCCGAGGGACTTGTCTGTGCAAGAAGGTGACACACCTCAGTGCACAACTCGAGACGCAGGCAGCCGACCCAGGTGGTCCCGACTCCGGCACCTTCCATCAAATAATGTTATGAACTTTATCTATTTAAACTGTATACCTGAAATAACCAGTGTGGGTACAATACGAAACCTATTAACAGCGAACCTAAACATTTTTTAAACAATCATCCCCGGACTTATAATAATCCTAACCCCTCTTGCTCGGCGCGAACTTCCTCACAGCGGCAGAGTCCGGTACGGTCAACCCCCTCCCTCCTCCGAGGCCCCCTTTAATCGGAGTTTCTGCCCTCGTAACTATGTTGTGTAATGTGTTAGCTGATCTTCGAACCACGTCCCTCCAAGGCCCCAGTCCATTGGTGTTCCCTCCCCGCCAAGTGAGTTCCTTAATCATTTTGTCCGACTCCCCGCCCCCCTTCCCCTTACCCCCCTCCCCTCACCCTCCCTCCACCCCCCCCCCCAGCATCCTTAACTCCTGCATGGGGGTTTTTTCCTCCTTGTGGGATCGGTGTAGCTTGAGTGGGGTTTGCGGACCTGGATCAGCAGTGGCATATAGTGACAACATTCTCACCCTCCTTTTCTCTGAGCAGAGCAACTTAGCGTCCCCCCCATCAGTTCCCTCATGGATTCCGACTACAGGTAGGTGGAGAGAAAGGTTAATTACCCCGACCGAAGTGTAAAAGGATGCCCACCTCAGTTCTTACCCCCCTAACAAACGTCTTGCCCCCTCTATAAATCTGGACTGGTAGCTCTCCTTTCTACTCTCATCCTACCAAAGAAGCACCTCTATCCCTTCCTCCCTCTAAGGATCCCCACCTTCCCTTCTCATCTAATCAGCAGCTCTTAGGACCTCCCTCTCCCTCGCCCCGCCTCCCATTCCCTCCTCCCTCCCTGTCCCCCCCTCTCTGTCCCCCCCTCACTCTGTCCCCCCCCTCACTCACCCCCCTCTCTCTCGCTCCCCTCTCCTCTCTCATTCCCTCCCCCCTCTCCCTCCTCCCCTCCCCCTCACGTGTGGTATACTTATTTAATTATTTTATTGGGCCGCCACAACTCTCTCGCATCTCTCCGTTCTCTCCTGCTCTCCGCCGGTGGGCCTCCTGTTCCTGTCAGCTTCCCTCTCGGAGAAACTCCGGAGGCCAGCCGGGTCCAATGCCCACTCCTGCCACAAGAGGGCTCTCTCAGCGATCCTTCATTCAGCTTCGTCAGCGCCGCCATGCTGCATCACGCCAACAGGGGTCTCCCTTGCTCCGCTCTCCTGCTGCTACCAAGATGGCTGAGCTGCTAGTTCCCGCCACCAGGGGTCTTCTTCTCCCTCGTACTCCTCAGGGTAAGGTTAAAATGGCCACTACGCTCCCTTCCCGCCACCAGAGGGACCCGCTACTCACAGCCTACTTTGGATGAAGATCAGCGCCGGGGCTGGCTCCTTTAAGTCCATGCTTTGGGGATGATTGACAACGGAGGGAAGCTTATGCTTGGTGTTTGCTCCCTGTCTGCCCCACACGCCTCCAAGACGTCTCCGGAGCTGGATCCTCTGCTGGACGCTGCTGCTCAGGACCCAGGGCAGAGACAGGTAGGCCAATTTTCTTTAGGAACTCCTCTCCCCCTTCCATGTGCTTTAGGGTCAATGCCACGCCATTTTTTATTACCATTAGTCTGAATGGAAACAGCCATCTGTAACGGACTCCATTATCCCGTAGGGCTCTGGTGATTGCAGACAGGGCTCTCCTTTTTGACAGGGTTTGTGGGGCAAGGTCCTGAAACACCTGAAGTCTCACTCCCTCATATTCCAGGGATTTAGTGGATCTGGTGATTTGGCAAATACTTTCCTTTATTTTAAAGTAGGGCATCCTGATGATTATATCCCTCGGCGGATCACCTTGTTGCGGTCTGGAACGCAGCACCCGGTGACATCTGTCGAATTGCAGGTCTGCTTCGGTCTTGTCCGGCAGAATATGTAGGAGCCACCCAGAGGCAAACTCCTCTGGGTCCGACACTGACTCCGGGACCCCCCGCAGGCGTATGTTATTACGCCGGTCACGGTTCTTAGAGTCCTCCTGTCTGTCCTGCATGTCAGCAATCATTTTATATAATTGGGATGTGGATTTCTCATTTTTTTGTATGGAGCTAGTGTGTGCATCAACTTTATTTTCGAGAGTGTTGGTTCTTTCACCTATGCCATCAATATCCTTTCTGAGCTCCCAAAGTTCTTTCTGGAAAAAGGTCTTCATCTCTGTACAGAACACTTTCATGTCCTTTCTGGTGACCCAATCTTGGTCCGAGACCTCCGCTGTGCTCGCGGGTCTGCTCGTGGACCTTTCGCTCTCTGAATCAGAGCCCGCCATTTGCCTGCTGTCCTCTCCTCCGCTCCCCTGCGTCGGCTCGCCTTTTTGGAAGTAGTCGGTCACCACCGAGGTTCTCTTGCGGGATACAGCTCTCTTTGGCATCCTTGGGGGTTCCGGTGACTGAATTTCAGCTTTTCGCTGCGTTTCACTGGCTTTATTGATGTATATAATTATATAATTATGCCGGTAGGGACGGAGCCTCTTACTTAGGCATCCATACACCTAGCCGCCGCGCATGCGCCTCCAATATCTTTCTCTTTAATGCTAGGTGAACCTTATGTTTCACATAACGTGTAGCTTCGTAAAGGGTCTGGATAAGATTAACTTCAAATTGAAGTGTGACCTAATAAGTGCATTGTTAAATAGCTGCATTAACTGCAACAGAAGTCTGGGGTTTTGCCATGTTAATGGGAACACCTCTTTTGCATAGGATTATCACTAACATCTGTTATAGCTAGCACACTGAAACTGCACTAAATTCTGCACCATGGAGCCTTGAAGATCCTGTTTGCACCCAACGATATATATTAACTTCAGTTAGCGCATTGTTAAGTAAATAACAAAGTTCTGTGCACCTGGGCCAAATAGAGCTCCTTCATTTTCTTCCCAAGCTTCCCTGGTAGGAGCTTTTACATGGTGGCCAGTATGCGTGAGAAAAAAATCATGCTGTAGCTGACATCGATATTTAACATTTAAAGAATGTGCAGCAAATCTTTGCAGTAAAGAACAAGAGACAATTCAATGGGATTCAAGAAGCCTAGCTTGAGCACTCTCATCCTAATAAGTGACCATCTTAAGTACGTTTTCACCCGTAGCCATAGTTGTATACCGACTTCTCAAGAGGTGCTTGTTATGCACTCGACTAACATCAGGGCTTTGTGTGTGAATTGTTTCTTTTTTCAATATCCCAGCAGCACAAATAGAGTACTTAACTTTCTTCAGAATGTCAGTCAGTTATTGTTGTCTAGCACATGCAATACGTTTTAACATATTGAGAAAAAGAAGGTACAGTAACTGTGCAATTAAACTGGATTACAGGCATACCCCGCATTAACGTACGCAACATGTATGTAAAGCGAAAATGTACTTAAAGTGAAGCACTATCTTTTCCCCCACTTATTGATGCATGTACTGTACTGCAATCGTCATATACGTGCATAACTAATGTAAATAACGCATTTGTAACAGGCTCTATAGTCTCCCCGCTTGCGCACAGCATCGGTACAGGTAGGGAGCCAGTATTGCTGTTCAGGATGTGCTGACAGGCGCATGCGCGAGCTGCAGTTTGCCTATTGGGCGATATGTCCTTACTCACGAGTGTACTGAAAGTGAGTGTCCTTAAACCGGGGTATGCCTTAAACCGGGGTAATTTGGACAAAAAGTTTACTATAGTACACTATATTCCCCATTATTCTGCTATAATGTAATTACATTTTATTGTTTGATAAATCTGGTGCAATATTTTGTACCAGTTTTGCTTCCGATTTGCAGCCTGGCGACTTTGATAAATATCCTCCTTTGTTCTAACAATTCTTTGTATCTGAATGTTTCTATAAAATGCCCTTTCTCCATTATCTCTTTCAAACTGTACATGCCGAGATCTACAGATGTCGTAAGACTTATTGTCCCCAGCGCCGAGGACAAACAAAAGTCAGTGGCACTGGGGACAGTCAATCACGCTGCAGGGGCAACATGCTCCTGAATGGGCTACTGTAACGGATGTGCTTGCCACAAACCAGGACCGGACCACAGGGCTGATGTGGGGATAGAGAAACACCGACCCGAGACCGCGAAGCAGGGTCCGGATTGTGAATTCCGTCGTCGTGGGTAGCCAGGTCGGGGTTGGAGAGATCAGAGTAAACGAAGTCCAGGCTGGGGTCAAGGCAGGCGGCACAGGAGAGATGGTTGAGGTCACTTTAGGGAAGGCTTCAGTGAAGTAGCTGCAGCACACGGGACAGCCTCCAGAACGGAGCAACTACAGCATGGCGCTTAAGTACTGCGAGGAGGAGGGCACCAGGTCTGTCTCATGATTGGTCAAGCCCCGGCCTGATGTCACCGCCTCCCGCTGTCACTCAAGTGCAGCTCCTCAAAGTGGGAAAACCCCATATCAACTACTGGCAACCTGATTGTACCAGGGTTTACTGCCAGCACAAGGGCAGAACAGTAGCCATCAGGTGACCTGGCTACATAGGTAATATGCATCTACTGATTCACCATCTACTGTACTTCTTTGTCACTCAGTTCAAAACAATCAAATTCGATGTTGTCTGGAATCTTATAAATTCACCCATACTTTCTTCCATCTCTGTTTCCATTAGTTACCCCACTACTGACGTCAGGCTCACTGGCAGACAATTACCAGCCTCTTCAATACTTCCACTTTTGTGAATTGGGCCAACTGTAGGTTTGCCCTCCTGAAGTCTACCGGACGTAATAGTGACTGACTGAACAGATTTGGTAGTAGTGTTGTGAGCACCTCTTTAAGCTAAGATCATTGGGTGTGTCCTGTCTGGCCCCATTGATTTGTGCAGTTTACGTTTTGAAATCTCAATCTGGATTTGTTACCTCCTTCCCATTTATATTTTGTCCCTTAACTTTTCCCCCCACTTTGTACTGTGAAGAAAGCAAAAAAAAAAATAATTATCTAGGAAGTAGGCTACACCTTTGTCTCCCTCTACACGACCTCCCTTTTCTGTCTTTAGTCTTACTATTCTTGATGTATCTATATCTTTATTTATATAGGGCCATTAACGTACATAGCGCTTCCCTGCAGTAATACACGACATAATATAAATAACACATAATGGGAAGAAGTGCTTCAGACATAAAAGTGACATTTAGGAAAAGGCATCCATGAGTAATACACACACACACGTCTGTATATATAATAACAACCTTTACTATGAACCATAAACAGTACCCTGTACCACTCAGTATAACAACCCCAACTCTGTACCACCAATGAGTGTCCCCAAAGTACATTAGATGCTAGGCACCAATACCCTGATGTCCTTTTCCTCAATGTCCGGGCCCACCCAAGAGTGTAAGGAGTAGCGCTACCCCATGGTGCAGTTTGTGAGGTATCTGCCGAGTACTCCAGTACTCGTCTGGCCGACTTAGCGATGGGGATCTGCTGATCCAGCGACATAACTGTCCACGATGGCATCCACCTCGGCGTTGGGTGGTCTCCAGTAGGAGGGTCCCACCTTTAAGAGTCTCTGTACATAGGTGGTCTGGGCCCAGACCACAGGCCGCAATCCCTGCGTGGTTCCTGTGTGTCCCTGACACTACTCAGTGCACCCCGCCGCCGGCACCCGCGTGCCCCCGCAACACAATTGGAGACAAGGGGCTAAAGGGGGTGCCTGGCCACATTAACATTTAGAAAATGTTCATTTTCAACAGGATTCAAACTTATGTAACATCACCCCACTTTTGATTTCGGAAAGACAAATTTATATCTACACGTCATTTTGTAGTATGTCATGGAAAGTTGCTGGTCTCCGAAAGGAATTAAACAGCAACATATGCATTGAAAACAAACATGGGCAAATAAATCGGAATAGAGGAGAAAGGGAGTGAAGTGAAGAGAGACGGGGGGATGGAGGGAAAGGAGGGACAGCTGTACCGGAAAACAGACTTAAAAATAAATGTAGGAAAGGTGAGGAAGTAAATAATACATTTGGTTGAAACAATATTGCATAAACTATATGATGTGAATTCAGAAAACAGTAATATATATATATATATATATATATATATATATATATATATATATATATATATATATATATATATATATGTTTATTTTTATTTCTAAATTGTTAATAAAAATAAAATCTTCAAGCTTTTTCAGATTTTTTAAAATGTTAAATGTATAAATAATAGGATTTGCCTCTAAATGTTAAAATTATGAATACTAAGACTTGAGGTTACAGATGAATGATAAGGTTTGTCCAGGAAGGTTCCACTGCTGGTCAGATGACATAACATCCACTGGGAGGATTTTCCATGAATCCGCCATGCTTTATGTGAAGACGTTCATCACATTTCCCTGACCTTCTCACATATATTTGTACAGGACCGGTATTCATGGAGAATGTCTGGCATTGTATCATCATAAGACAATAGAGAATCATTGTTGGATTTTGGGTTGATAGAACAGAGGAGAATGCAGCTTTAGAAACACTGTCACAAAAAACATAACCAGACTAATTGGGTTAAGAACAGTATTTTTTATTTTACTTTAGAAGGCATATTTATTAAAAAAAACTATAAATATAAATAGTTTGTGAAAAAGGTAATAAATACATCTGATAAAAAATACAGTGTGTAAAATATACTGGATGAGCAGATATTTTTTATTTAACAGCATAAAAAACATGCACGGTAATCGTTTAGTTTAGAAAATATTGCAGCATTGACCAGATGATTACAGCATTAACTTAGCCTATTTCAAATTATATCACTGAGCAGTGCAAATGTTTACTTTGGCTCACTGTATTGCAACTCCAAAAATGCCATTGTGTTGTTGATTAAAACATTTGTATGAGCATAATAAAACTCTGATTGGTAATAGTTGCAAATTGCTTGATTTCTTCATTTTCTAGAAAAAATAAAGAGATACATTTTAAATTAAAAAACTTTGACCTTCTAAGTGTGTATGTTCAAGTTAATGAAAACATTGGGGGTGAAGTTGAATAATTTTCCACCTGCTTCAGTGTATCAAGATATTGCTGTAAAATTTGCACCATGTGCGTCTGTTTGTGATTTGGAGAATGTCAATAGGAGTTAGGCAGGAGTTATATGATGCACAGATTAAAATGAGATGTACTGTATAGCTGTAACAAGACTTACTGTCCTTGGTGCCAAGATTTCCACAGCTCTGGTGTGACTGCAATGCGGCTACAGCTTTCACAGCCCCGAGGACAGTGAGCGGCTCAGGAGGATTAACTCTGCTGGGTTCCAATGCTTCTGAATGGGACCTGCAGAGTTAATCCTTTTGGGCCATCTGCAAGGAGAGAGAATACCAATACTCACCTACCAGATGAGCTGTGCAGACCTCTGCAGCCATGTCCTCATCACTCTGTCTGGATTCGTGTTTCCGCAGCAGAGGTAAGATGCAAGGCTATAGTTATTTCGCCTTAGATGACGTAGAAGCCCTAATATGGGGCTCTCCATCATGAGTGTCCACCTGTGCTGTCCAGACCCCTTGATGATGTAGATGACCAAATATGGCAATCTAGCTCCCCCTCATCTCATGATGAAGAGTCCCATATTAGGGACATCATCCAGGGGGGAAGGAAATACAGCCCTGCTTCTTACCAGCGCTGCAAAGACATGATTTCAAGCTGACAGATGGGGACACAGCTGCAGAGATCTGCGAAGCTCATCTGGAGGGGAGTATCGGTAATTTCTCTCCCATTCAAGCAAAAGATTAACGTTGCGGGGGTCCCATTGAAAAGCATTTACTCCCGCAGTGTCAATCCTTCCAGGCTGCAAAACTTGCAGTCTCTGTGGTTGCAGAGGGGCAGCGGATATACACATTTTTCTCAGCGGCCACAATGACAATAAGTCTGCTATATCTGTATCTGTATAGCTGCGTATTGAAGAAACGCTTCTTTTATCTTGTGTTTGCTTGAAAAAAATCCGCCAAGTCAAAAGGTGTCAAACTTTTCTGGCTAACAATTTGCGTCAAATGTAAGAAAAAATCTCTTATATTTGATGAAAATGCAAACAAAAAATGGAGCAATTCATCAAAACGAACTTCTATGGGCACGTTCTTTACACTGATCTTACCCACTAACTAAACAAATTTAAGAAGCAAAAGTTTAAATTAAAAAAAAAAAAAAAAGGATTGAAGAACCAACCAGGATAGGGGCAATACTGGATTTGGTCATACAGTATGAAACAATGTAGAAGTAATAACAAATATTAAAATCCGGGAACATTTGGGTAACAGTGATCATAACATGGTCTCATTTGAAATACATTATCAAAAACCATATTACTTGGGTTCAACAAAGACTTTAAACTTTAGAAAGGCAGATTTTAATAAACTGAGGACTAATTTACAAGGAATAAATTGAGATTATGTTTTTGCAGGGGAAAATGTGGAATATAAATGGGCAGTCTTTTAAACATTGTTAGAAAAGCACACTTATCAGTGTATACCCTTGAGTAATAAATATAAAAGAAACAAGCATTTTGGTTCTGAAAGTCAGAAGGGACGGAGGTATCATACCAGAATTATAAGGAATGTAACCAACGTTACAAAGGGCAATCAAATTACAGTAGCAAAAATGGATAAATAAAAAAGGATTGCAATAGAAAGTAAGATCAACCCTAAAAAGTTCTTTAAGTACCTTAAGAAAAAAAAATACAAAATAAAATGTAGGACCCTTTCAGTGTGAGATGGGCAGCAAATGATTGGTGATAAGTAAAAAGCCGAGGTATTAAACAAATTATTTTGCTCTGTATTTACCAGGGAAGAATCAATTGCAATAGTAGTGCCACAGCTGAGCTGTATAATAAAGAAAAGAAAAATGACGCAGATCAGAGAGGCTAGCACTCTTTCTCATTGGGAGTTCAATTTTTTATTTGATTTCAAATTTGTACTAATATTAATTACTTAATAATATATGCAACATATGAGTTTTACTACTAATTTTTTCTGATTACCAATTTAAAAATAACTGTTTTAAACATCACTCATTTAAGGAGATTACATTTTAATTAATATACAAATCTTTTAACAGACAAATAAAGTAATGTTATTAACCTTTAATCTTGGTATATTTAATTGTTACACATAATGGAGCTCATGGTTACTGCCCCTATGTCTAATTCATAAACAAGATGTTTAAAAACTCTCCACTGAGACACGTGGGTTTTCCCTCTCACCCCCGTGTCTATTACAAACTCAATTATGGTATTTTATTTTGAAATGCCCAATTCGGGATGCATAACAGTTTTAACTGTCTCTGTATACCATTTATGTGGAACAGCATTGTAATGCAATATGCAGAGTACTGCTCAATCAGGTTTTTCTCCTCACATAATTTATTGCATGCAAGTAAGTGGGTTTTTAAAGACCTCACTGTGCTGCATACCTCATCCCTGACAAAGCAATAGTTTGCGAAACGCATTGGGTGTACAAATCTCAACCACCGTAGTTCACTCTGAGGTCACAATTGCGTCATACCCGGAAGTGCAGACAGGACATGGAGCTTGGCGGAGTTCAGTGCAGATGGTGTAGTAGGGTTCCAAGAACAAAGTGCAGGCCAGAGTGGATAAACAGCAGTGCATACAGGGGAGAGGAGAACCAAGGCCTGTGGGGAGTGGACAGCCCCTCAGGAGGGATCTCACCAGCCCAGTTGTCGCAAGCTGTGGATGCACTTTAAGACTGGAAGACTCAACAACACAGTGCTGGAAAGCATTGTATTCAACTGCTCTCTAACAAAGAAGCCTTTATGAGTTGGAAATCTCGACTTTTATCTTTTTAACATTAAAAACGTTATTATGCCATACAGTATATTTCTCTGTACCCCTTTACCAAGATGCAATTCCATACCATCTGAAAACTGCAAGAGGAATATACCACGAAAATCAGTATATAATATTCCTGTGTTTCACCACCATTTCTCTTTTCCCTTTTTATTCTTATTTTCTCTCCAAAGCCTGGATCTGACTGATGAGTCCAGCAGGGAGCTGATCAATTGCAGCTCCCGACAATTAGCCAGTCTCCCCCTGGCTCATAAATCAGGTAGAAAATCTTCCTGCTTATACTGCAAGGGATTTCTCTAGCACTAGGGAAATATATGCTGACAGAGAGATCCTAACGAACCGGAACCTCTATTCCAGGACACAGTGGTCCCTGACCCTGCAGAGGGTGCACCTCGTGGACACCAACCCAGACCTGAACTGAGGGAAAGCGTCCCTGATAACAGGTACCTCTTTGGATTTTGAGTTAGAGGTTGGTAAGAGGCCTATCCTCCCAGCCCTGCAGATAGGGACTGGGAAGTGTGAGTAAGAACTTACAAAGTGATAGGCTGGAATTTTTATTTGTGAGCTGCCTTAAATATGTGTTGTTTTTGTAAGATACGGGCAAAATAAATGTCACTGTTTATTTCACTAATCTATGTCTCCCTGGTTGTACCTCTGCACCCATCCCCCAAATATGGTGTCAGAAGTTGGAATGAGGTGGCCCTTGAATTTCAAAGTGGCTCCAGAGACAGTCTGGGAAAATTATTGTGCTTTTGTTTGCCTACAGTTACTGCAACAGCTTGAGCAACAAAACCAAGAACAAAAGAACCAAGTGCAGAAATAACCAGAATGAAAAGACTACACATCCAGGTAGAAAAGCTACACTGCGCTGGAGAAAGCCACAACACCACAGTCTGACTGGGGGGGAGGGCGGGGGAGGACTGTGACAGATGTTGACCCACACAAGATACTGACCAAAGTCTACCCCTTCACGTGTGTGGAGAAAAAAAAACATGTTTTTTTTAAATGGTGGAGCTGCCTGAACCCTGTATGCACAGAAAAGACAGGCCTCTATGACCGTGAATATGATTGTCAGCACTAAATGTAGGGAAAAAGGGGAAGATGGGGATAGCACTCTCACGTCAGCTAAATTCAAGAATATGAGTGAAGACACAGGTGCAAATAGGGAAATAAAGGGTCAATTGTACAGCGAGAAAAAGAGATCCCTCTTGAAAACACTCTGTGTGTCTAGTGTAAATGAGTGTATATTAAAATAATTTATTGAATCATAATTAAAAATATTGAAAATGGTAGGATATAATCTATGGCCAATTGGTGAACGAAATACAAAAATACATAAAAAATATTATTAAATTAAGTCACACAAGGTTACCATTTATCCCTTAATCGTCCACATAACGGTAGTTTATTTAGCCCAACCATAGATCATCTCATATAGTTGAAGTCAAAATGCAATGATTGTGGTACTGGGATAATCTGTGTTCATGATACAGTACCTGTGTATTCTGGAAAGCTTGTATTATCAAATTTGTATACTAAAATAGTACATCACACACTCCTATAGTTAATACCAAAATATATAGTATGTATTATCTCTATATAATGTGTTCAAATGTGAGTAATGAACTACCAGCAAGGTCATGTTGGCAATATCTCCCTAAAAAATAGGCACACAAAATGTGTATACACACCTAAAGGCATGAATCGAGTGTGTATCCAGTTATAGCCTCCTACTAATAATTAATATAAAGTATGATAACAAAGATACATCAAAAATAGCTTGAATCAGTAATAACCGGTATAGGCATAGAAGTGAGCTCAATCCCATTATGTTTGTATGACAACTGAAGTGCAACGATATAGCTGAACACATATGCAAAAAAGAGAGCGCTGTCTACCGTAGTACAACAGCAGCAAGGCAATACAGCTTCATATAGCAGGCATATCGGAGTGCAGCCATGTACAGTAGTTTAGCACATGTGCAAATAACTCTCTGCCTAACGTCATATAGAAGCGCAATAATGATATTTAACACAAATAGGGGTAAATCACTGATTTCCGTAGTATAATAGCCTGTAGTGTAACGAGATAGCTTCACAGTAGCAGGCAAAAACATTTCTCAGATAGTGCTGAGGATACGTAAAAAGCCCTCTAATGCTATACGCAGATAGAGAACCCTGCAAGGAGAATCTCCTACTCACATGAATATTAACACAAAAATGAAGGAAAGGAGGAGCACACAGGAGACTTGATTTGAGTTTTGAAAAACTTCAATAAGGTGTTCACAGCATCAGAGCTTTAGTACAGATAATGTTTCAGGACTAATGTGTCCTGAAACATTATCTGTACTAAAGCTCTGATGCTGTGAACACCTTATTGAAGTTTTTCAAAACTCAAATCAAGTCTCCTGTCTGTTCCTCCTTTCTTTCATTTTTGTGCCATTATCAGGTCCAGCCTAGAGACGCCAGGACCATTGGGAGGTAAGCACCAGAAGCAGAATTATACCTGCATGTCTTTATTAACAGTGGTGTGCCATTTATTTCTATGATTGCTCACACGAATATTAATAGCGGGTGCCGTTTCAAATTGAGTGGTCTAAAATCAGACCTCTCTGTCAAGTTGTAATTTTGACACTCAGTGTTCAATATTATACAAACTTGCTTGTTTTGGATAGACAAGGTAGCGCATATCCCTACTGCAAGTACATAATATGTGCTAACAGTAATCATGCAACAATGTAGCTTAAACATGAGTATATCACAAATAATGATGACAAGCATAGGCATACTTTTAGTTAGGCTGAGAGTATATAGATAGCCCTCTGTTGGTATACGCCCATAGGGAACCCTGCAAGGTGAGTCTACTACTCACATGAACTTAATCAATAGGTGCAGTTTCGAATTAGGTGATCTAAAGTTAGACCCCTCTCTCATACAGTGGCTTTAACACTCAAAATACAATGTGAAATATACTTGCTTGTTTTAGGGGAACAGAACAGCATATGTCCCTACTGCAATTAGAAGAAGAGATACGCAGCACCTAGTATCTAAACATTTCTGTGAATGTAAAGATGGAGGTCTGAATAATTTAAATTTCATAGGTATTGATCCAGTCATGCCAAAAGAACGAGGGGGGGGGTTTAATCAATTTTTTGGATTGTAGAGAGTCCAGATGGATATTCCTCTTAAAAACTATATCTCCCAAAGGCATGAATGTAGAATGGAATCTAGGTCATTTCCTTAAGGGATGAATTCACTTTGGGATGAATCACATTGAAGGACAAATGTTTAATTCAAATTCTTATTGTAATTGTTATTTAGAATTTTTTCATTTTTTTATTTTCCTCTTTTGTTAGATTATATCCAATGTTGTAATTAATATTAGTACTAATCAATACTGGGTTTATACATATATACATATCCTTCACCTTTTGTTTTGGATTAGGAGATTCCTTGCATGC